>NW_026861113.1:0-7887 GCF_026571515.1 Ruditapes philippinarum
TATGTGTTTATATGTACATCCAAATACAGCTAAAAACAATTAATATGTAATATTCTCATCAACATTTTCATCAAAATGACTCATTTTTTTCCTATTTTGTTGTGTATGCCACTGTACCGGCACCGATGATTCCCAAAGAAGGACTCACCAAAGATTTCTGATAATAATTGTTATTCAGTGTAATGTAATTTGCAAACATTTTTCAGTTACCATGTTTTGATGATAGGTCTCCTGGATTTGGCTTACTGTGTTTGTTATGTTACCAGGCTGTAAAATTCCCACAAGTATTTTTCGTGAATGTTAAGAAATAAAATGATATATGTATCTTTCCAATTTACAGAGTGACTATTCTGTTGACAATGCTATGAACATTACAGGTAATATATATCTGAGATGCTAAGTCCCCTGGGTTATAAACTACAGAAATGTTATTAAATTGTAAACAACATTTCTAGAAAATACCATGGTAACCATATTCAATTTTCTGTAAAAAAATCATATTGAACGAGAACAGCTCCTGTTGTATTATACTTTTATTAAATAAAACAGAAAATATTCTGTGAAAATTGTTCATGCAACTGAAGTATCTAACAGTAATAACTGTATACACTCACTTTATTGTGTGAAAATATAAATGTATGGCCATTTAGTGAAAGTGGACTTAAGTAAAGTATACACTTTTCACTTTTAATTTAATATATGTATACATGTATTTTAGCATCGCATTTGAGAAAAAAATACTTATTCTTGAATTTCTTAGAAAGGGGACATTTTGATATATTTTTCCCAACATAAACTTGAGTTTATACATGTATGTCATATGTACGATATATATATAGTCTTGGAATGGCTTTACAATTTAGTTACAACCAATAAGTTTTTTGTTTGATATCATTTAAAGATATTTTTAATAAGAATTTCTTGGTTATCTTTTTTGATGAGATTATATTATGTTTTAGACTGTTTAACAGCTGATTTTACTTATTTTAAAACAGGACTAAAATATTTTATATTTGACACATTTGCATAATACAACAAAGCACTCAAAATTGATATCTATTTTCTAAAAAAATTATCAGGCTGTTTCTGACCAAAGGAAAGCTGTATCAATTTAATGTTATAAAAAATTGAGAGACATTCTGCTAATGACATAAACACATAAAAATATCTGTTTAAAATATTTCATTTTTAGCTCGACTTTTTTTTTTTTGAAAAAAAAAGTAGAGGTATTGTTATAGTCAGGTCGGCGTTGCCGTTGCCGTTGCCGTCTCCGTTGCCATTGCCGTCCGAAAACTTGTACCTGGATCATAACTTTTTTATTTCTTGGTGTATTGTCTTCATACTTGGCCACAACAACCCTTGGGACAAGACCTTTCAGTAGACCACACTAACCTTGACCTTCATCCATAAATGACCTTGACCTTCAAGGTTAAAAGTCCAATTTTTGCTTGTTCATGCTGTTATTGGCTGTTACTTTGTTATTTTTGAATGGATTGTCTTCAAACTTGAACATAATAATCTTCAAGGATATCCCTTAAAAATAACCAGTCAGACCTTGACATTCACTCATCAATGACCTTGACTTTGAAGGTCAAATTATTGAAATTTTCATTTTTTTTGGCTATTATTGGCTGTAACTTTGTTATTTTTGAATGGATTGTCTTCAAACTTGAACATAATAATCTTCAAAGATAACTGTTAAAAATATACCGAAAGACCTTGACCTTCACTCATTAATGACATTGCCTTTGAAGGTCAAATTATTGAAATTTTCATTGTTTTGGCAGTAACTGACTGTAACTTTGCTATTTTTGAAGGGATAAACTTCATATTATAACAGAACATTCTTAAGGACCAGACCTTGTTGTTTATCAAACCCAAATTTGCTTGGGCTCTTTAATGACCTTGACCTTGAAGGTTATATTACTGAATTTTCTCAGATTGTGCATTTATCGGTGTGTGTGTGTGTATGTATAGTATATGTATTATATATAAATATATATATAAATGTGTGTGTGTATATATATACATATATGCAGGTATATATATATATATAAATATATATATATATATGCATGTATATATATATATATATATATATATATATATATATACATATATAGATATATATATCAAATATATATATATATCAAATATATATATATATATATATATATATATACATATATATACATGTATATAATTGCGTCATGTTTTTCTATTTTTAGAAATTGCGTCATTTTTTCTATTTTTAGAAATTGCGTCATTGTTGCTATTTTTAGAAATTGCGTCAATTTGCGTCATTTTTATGCCACCGCAGCATCTGCGATGCGGTGGCATATAGCGATTCACCTGCGTGTGTGTTTGTGTGTGTGTTCTATAGGTTATATAATGAACTTAAAAAATCTTCTTGTGAAAAACCCCTAATCCGATTTCAACCAAACTTGGCAGAATTGATCCTAGGGGGTGAAGGGCTTCCAAAGTTGTTCAAAGAATTTTATTCCATGCAGAAATCTGGTTGCTATGGCAACCAAAAGGAATTATAAGAATCAATTTAAAAAATCTTCTTGTAAAGACCCAAAAGGCTTAGAGCTAAGATATTTTGCATAAGGCATTGTCTGGTAGACCTCTACCAAGATTTTTCAAATTATAGCCCTGGGGTTAAAATCGGCCCCGCCCCGGGGGGGTCATTGATTTTCTTTAAATGTACATATAATAAAAAATTAAAATACCTTCTTGTAAAGACCCAAAAGGCCTAAAGCTTAGATATTTTGCATAAGGCATTGTCTGCTAGACCCTTACCAAGATTGTTCAAATTTATAATAGCTCTGGGGTCAAAATCGTCCCCGCCACGGGGTCATTGAATTTCACTATATGTACATATAGTAAAAACTTAAAACACCTTCTTGTAAAGACCCAAAAGGCCTAGAGCTTATATATTTTGCGTAAGGCATTGTCTGGTAGACCTCTACCCAGATTGTTCAAATTATAGCCCTGGGGTCAAAATCGGCCCCGCCCCGGGGGTCATTGGTTTTCCTTATATGTATATAGTAAAAACTTATAGTAATAGTAAAAACTTCAAAAAAAATTCATCTAGCAATTGACAAATGCTAGAGGTTAGATATTTTGCATGAAACATTGTGTAGTAAACCTCTATCAAGATTGTTCAAATTATAGTCCTGGGGTCAAAATTGCCCCCGCCCTTGGGGTCATTGATTTCAATATATACATATAGTAAAAAATAAATAAATCTTATTGTCTGAAGGTACAAGGCTTAGAGCTTTAATATTTGTTAAATTATATCATCTGAAGGTACTCTACAAAATTTATTCAAATTTTGCCTCTTGTGTCAAAATTAGCCCCGCCCCCTGGTGGCCATAGGTTTTCCTTATATAGTACAAACTTAAAAAATCATCTTCTCTAAATTTACAAGGCTAGAGTTAAGATATTTTGCATGAAACATTGTGTAGTGAACCTCTGGCAAGATTGTTCAAATTATAGCCCTGGGGTCAAAATTGGTTCCGCCCCGGGGGTCATTGATTTTCATTATGTACATATAGTGAAAAAATAAAAAATATTTTTGTCTGAAGGTACAAGGCATAGAGCTTTGATGTTTGATATATAATATCATTTATAGGTCCTCTACCAAAGTTGTTCAAAATTTTCCCCTGGTGTCAAAATTGGCCCTGCCCGGAGGCAGTGATTCTCATTATGTACACATAGTAAAAACAGAAAATAAAACAAATGTTTTCTGAATGGGAGAAAGCTATAGCTTAGATATTTGACTTGAAATGTTGTTTGGTGGACCTGTATCAAAATTGTTTTGAATTAAACCCTTGGGTCAAAATTATGCCTTGCCCAAGGGGACAGTGACCTACTTTCTTGTCCTTTGATGTACAGCAATGACATTTTGACCATGTGCACAGTTTTAGTTGTAAAATTGAACTTTTATATCAGGTGACCTAGATTTTGATGATGTGACCTACTTTCTTGTCCTTTGGTGTACAGCTATGAAATTTGAACCATGCGGTGGCATAGCATTTTTATCAAATGCAATCTTGTTTTCTTCTATTTTTAGAAATTGCGTCATTGTTGCTATTTTTAGAAATTGCGTCATTTTTTTCTATTTTTAGAAATTTCGTCATTTTTTTCTATTTTTAGAAATTACGTCATGTTTTTCTATTTTTAGAAATTGCGTCATGTTTTTCTATTTTTAGAAATTGCTCATTGTTGCTATTTTTAGAATTTGCGTCATTTTTTCCTATTTTTAGAAATTGCGTCATTTTTTCTATTTTTAGAAATTGTGTCATTGTTGCTATTTTTAGAATTCGAGTCATTTTTGTTCTATTTTTAGAAATTGCGTCATTGTTTCTATTTTTAGAAATTGCGTCATTGTTTCTATTTTTAGTAATTGCGTCATTTTTTTCTATTTTTAGAAATTGCGTCATTTTTTTCTATTTTTAGAAATTGCATCATTGTTGCTATTTTTAGAAATTGCGTCATTTTTTCTTCTATTTTTAGAAATTGCGTCATTGTTTCTATTTTTAGAAATTGCGTCATTTTTTTCTATTTTTAGAAATTGCGTCATTTTTTCTATTTTTAGAAATTGCGTCATTGTTGCTATTTTTAGAAATTGCGTCATTGTTGCTATTTTTAGAAATTGCGTACTGTTGCTATTTTTAGAAATATGCTTAATGTTTCTATTCATATATATACAAAATATATAAACAAAACTAATGTGACAAAACAGACCAACTAAATTTATAAAAAGGAAACATCAATATATATGTTCAAACCTTTCTATGTTTGCGTTTAGAAAAATTAAAAAGTCGAGCGTTGCCCCCGCCCGGCGGTGGCTCTTGTTTTATGTAAATTCTGTTTTTGACCTGTTTTTGATTTCTAACAATGGTTTACTCTGATCGGCATTCTGTGAAGAATTTCCGTTATGCTGATTGTTCAGCCTCGGTCTTAAAACAAGCTTAAATGACATTCATTTTCATGAATATCCCTTCACAATGGAAGTTGGTTTATGTTGTGATTAATGCTTCCGAGGGATCACTTTGTTTCCAGAATTTTGTTGCATAAATTACCATATTTCTCAGTAAATAATCTCTGAATTTAGTGCTAGAAGACAGACTTTGATATAGGGATAAATAGGTTTGTGTTCTAAATAAACCTGTGAAATACAGAGGTTAAATCCATGTTGCATTTGAACTGCCTGCATTGTAAATTAAGGGATATTAGTAAGAAAAAGCTATCATTAAGCATGTCAAGAATAAAAAGGTTGACCAGACAACAAAATGTGGCAACTTATTTTCAAACCTCCCCCCCCCCCCCCCCCCACTCTCCACCCTAACCCAATCAATAGTAGAGTTCAAGATTTTCTTAAAATGATAATTGTCAAATTAATAAATATGTTACAATTTTGCTTAAAGGGAGAAATACTTAAACTGGTCACAACATACCTGAGGGACTGAAACAACTTACATTACTATTTACTCTGACTAATGTTTACATTAACATTTTTTGTACAATATTTCCTGCCCTATGCAAACATTGTTTTATCATGTAATTAGGTTAATGAGATAGTCATGTTAACTGTTGGTATATATCATTGTAAGGTTATTATAATTGAGCCCTGTCAAGACAAAACTACCATAATGGGTTTGCGACCAGCATGGATCCAGACCAGCCTGCGCATCCGCCCAGTCTGATCAGGGCTTACCAACCCTATTGCAAGTAGAGAAACTGATAGCGAACAGCATGGATCCTGATCAGACTGCACGGATGTGCAGGCTGGTCTGAATCCATGCTGGTTCGCAAACGCATAACGTTGGTTTTGTCATGACGCGGCTCATATTATCATGTACTAGCTTCATTACACTAACATTTATAGTTTGATGCAAGCACTTAATCACAATATATGACCAATTAATCTTAAGCTTCACAACAATACTACCATATAGTTTTCTTCCAACAATATATGCTAAAGTAAGAATGATTTTACCTAAATGTCTTGGAAATTGTGTCAGTGTAAAAAACAAGTAAAATCTCACTGGAGAAGCAGTTTCATATTGTTGGTGAAAGATTGCATGGACGGTAGAACGTAACAAGCATGTACAGCAGACTCTAGCAAGCATGTACAGCAGAATCTAGCAAGCATGTACAGCAGAATCTAGCAAGCATGGACTATAAAAGAAGCAAGAATGGACAAACTAGGATGAATATAACAAACATTGAAAGCATGAAGTATGGAACCAAGCAAGAAAGAAAGGACTGTATAATGTAGCAAGCATGGCTACAGAACCTGGAAAGAATTTAGCACTGTAAAACAAAGCAAGAATGGAACATAGAATATAGCAAGCATGGGTTGTCAAATGTAGCAAGCATAGTCTATAGTACAAGCAAAAATGGGCTGTTGAACCAAGCAAAAATGGGCTGTTGAACCAAGTAAGAATGGGCTGTTGAACCAAGCAAAAATGGGCTGTTGAACCAAGCAAGAATGGGCTGTTGAACCAAGCAAAAATGGGCTGTTGAACCAAGCATAAATGGGCTGTTGAACCAAGCAAAAATGGGCTGTTGAACCAAGCAAAAATGGGCTGTTGAACCAAGCAAAAATGGGCTGTTGAACCAAGCAAAAATGGACTGTTGAACCAAGCAAAAATGGGCTGTTGAACCTAGCAAAAATGGGCTGTTGAACCAAGCAAAAATGGGCTGTTGAACCAAGCAAAAATGGGCTGTTGAACCAAGCAAAAATGGGCTGTTGAACCAAGCAAAAATGGGCTGTTGAACCAAGTAAGAATGGGCTGTAGAGATTTTAGCAAGAATGGGCTGTTGAACCAAGCAAGAATAGTTTAGACATCACATGGTCAGGGCATGTTATGTTCTACATGATCTATCAATGACTTAACTTTTGTTCTTATAATTGTAGTTTGTAAATTGTTTGTGAAAAAAACAGTAGTTGTCAAAAGAATACAGAATAAAATGGCTGGAATAGGTTTAAAAATTGTCCAATATGTTGTTCCTGAGGCACATTGTTTGAAATGAAAGCTAAAATAAGAATATTAGTCAGTGGTTATGTAAATTGAGTTGATAATATACATTTTATTTCAAAAAAATTTTCCCAGTTCAGAAATAAATAAATAGAGTACATATGAAACTATTTAGAGGCTATTTCAGTCAATGTTATCCAGAATAGAACTTAACATATAGAAAGTATGAATAAACTGAGGTTTGCCTGATGACCTTGGATTACTATTTTAATCTATGGTAATGTTTGCATCACTATAGTCATGATATTATATATAAATATAGCTGTCTACTACTCACTGTCGTAGTCTTCCCCTGCGAAATGTTTAGTCATTCTTCATGAAGTATTCATGAAGTATTCAAGAAAGATTCATGAAGTTACTTCATGAAGACTTCAAGTGAAAGAAGTGAACAGAAAATGAGACTTATTCATAAAAAACTCATGAAACAACAGTTCATGAAGTATTCATGAAGAGACATATGCATGAATTATTCATGGTTTCATGCACAGCCCACATTCATGAAAAGTTCATGAAGAGTTCATAGAGTTTAAAACAGGCCAAATTCATGAAGTATTCATGAAGTTGTTTTTATCATGGATTTATTCATGAAATGATTAACAACTCTTGTTCATGAAGAGTTCAAGAACATATGACGAAAATTCTTGAAAATGAACTTCATGAAGAGTTCATGAATTTTTTTGTTCATTATTTTAATGTCTCATTTTCTGTTCATGAATATTTTATTCGTGAATAGTGCATGAAGATAAATGCTTGAAATTTCATGCACAAAATTATTTGCATTTTAAGAATATTTCAAGAAGTAAAAATTGCCTAATATTCATATTTGCCTTAGATT
>NW_026861114.1:0-48548 GCF_026571515.1 Ruditapes philippinarum
GTTTAAGCACTTCTTTGTGGTAAATGATCATTGTAGATGTACAATTTTTATAAGATAGAGATGTCAAAACTCTATATTTAATCATTTCATTTTATCTGACTTCAAGAGATGTGAAAACTAATGACTAAAAGAAATAATGAAATATAAAGCATAAACACGTCGTCAATGTTTAAAAACGAAACGGATTACAACTAAATTTAAACGTAAATACCCTAATATGTAATGATTTAAAGTCATTTTTTTTTAAATATTTTAAACATGTGGCGGCCATCTTGGTTATTTTAGACCCAATTTACTTAAAGTATATGTGCTAGTATACCCTTAGGAACACTAGGACAACGATGACACTGTAATAATCATGAGTTGTAATCTAAAATTTATTACTAACATTTGATTTTTGCTGAATAATATTATAATTGCTTCTATTAAGATTTGGAAACTGAATAATTCAGGTGTTTCAGGGGTATCTAAAACTACAACGTTACAGTCAACAGATGGTAAAGTATACTTATAACGATAATGGTGTTTGGATTATTTTCATACGGATATATATCATCTGCCATTTAAAAATATAAGTTTAGATGCAATTAGTACTTTTGGCTGTTTATATTTTTGTTTGATTTCTGATAAATATGTTTTGACTATCATTTCATTAGAAGTACTTTTTTTTTACATATGAATTTTTTATTTCAATCATTCAATTTCTTATTGTTTTTCATTTTACAAAAAAACAACAAAAAAAAAAAAAAAAAATACAAAAAAAAACACAACAACAACAAAAATAACCAACAACATTATTTCTACAATTGTATTATCATTTATAAAAGTGATTGTCAGATGAATATCCTCCTCTCTTTTGCTACTGATGTAGACAGAAATGAATATTTTTCTATTGATTTCAAATGTTTATACTATTTCTATGCAACGATTTTCCCACTTTTATGTATATAATTTTGTCGTTCGTCCCGTTATTTTTATAATGTCTTTTTACGTTTTGTTATTCATTCTATGTTCTAGGCAAAACTTCTAACTCACTTTTGCATAAGATTCTAAATAATTCATATAGTATCGTGTACAAATCAAATATTATGTGAATAAATGCCACCATTTCTAATCAAGTTGCATATTTCAATTCCTCAAAACTCTAAGAAACGATATTCGCTTTTAAAAATTGAACTATTTCAACAACCGGCTGGCCTAAATTGTTCTTATATTGGTACTTGTATGTTACAAGCATATTAGTGTTGGATTAAAAGTTGCACATACATAGATATAAATAATCTTCTTTTCAATCCTCCTTTCCCTACCCTCTCATGAGTATGATTTAAATTGGTGTTATAATTAGTCTTACGTTTCTTGAATTATAATTATATGAAGAAAACAGTGAACAGAACTGATGATATTTGGCACATGTCAAGGTTATCAATTTTTACCCGCATAAAAGGAATATCTAAATTTATGTTGTATTTTATGCAATAATGTTAAGGTAGATATAACGGTTATATCATTTTAGAAAACTCTTCATATATTCATATTAAATGACATTTGTTAGAGTCCATTAACAGAACTGAAAAGAATTATAACATTTAAACAACTTCACTTTTTACTCTGGTCTGATATTTGACCGATGTAATAGCCGTGTACAAATAATTGTCAGTTTAGAAAAATAATATGATGGTGGTAGTGGTGGTGTTTGTATTATGCCCTCCTCATGGACGGGAGCCACATTGAATTTACCAGAGCACAGTTCAGCCACCGCATCGTTCCTGGTCAGGTTTTCAAGTAGTAACCCAGTACTAGTTGCCTTAACTTTCGAACTTCTGTACATGCCAGAGCAGATAACAGAAGAATGGCTTTCTTATGTAATCAAATTAATTAAATGCATCAGTCGTGTATTTAGATGAAGTATCCCTTGCAATTGTTTAATTAAAAAAAATCGAAATAACTAAAGTGCAAACATTTATGTACCCTCTGTGCTCCATATCATGAAATGTAAAATTGTATTGTGTTATAGGCATTGTATTTACATGCTTTATGCAATAAACTTTTGAACTGAATTGAATTGAAATTATTATACCTGTATATATTTCTTATGTACTGTCACATGCTCTTGAATTTTACATGTATATAATTTTGTCTAGTATGTTTCCTATAGCTAGCATCTTATGTTGACAACACACAAAACTAATAATGACTAATTTATAACAAAAATGATTGAGAAAAAAAAGTGTTCAAGTGTTTTCTTCCTAGGTAACAAAGACAGATTTACAACAACTGCAAATGTCTCAGGACACACCGGGAAGATTTTACGTAGGTTACGTGATTTTGAAAGTCCTTAATAAAAACAGTTTACTTTTTGTATTCAAAATCTCCATTATATTGTTTTAACGACATGTATTCTACAAAACGCCCTTTTAAAATGATGAAGGATCATTGTTTGATTTCAATCGTTATTTATATAGATAGAATTTATGACGGCGCGCCGAAGTACTTAGCTCTATGCACAATTTATCCTTAATAATAACATCATTGATTTCAATCGTTATTTATATAGATAGAATTTATGACGGCGCGCCGAAGTACTTAGCTCTATGCACAATTTATCCTTAATAATTACAATACAAGCACTGATGATTACCTAAACAAACAACGGTTGTTTGTTCAAACAATCTGTTAAAATTCTTATCTGCTTTAGATTTTCTGAATTATTAATTCTACACATATTCTAAACAGTACAGTATAATCTAGTATAGTGCATTGCGTGTTTTATATTTATTGAAGGAATAAAAGGCTATATTACAAAGTTATTATTTTATATAACGTGGAGGAAAATGATAAACCTTTCTTCAAAATATCAATTTGTAACATATTTATCAGAGACGATTTACAAAATATCGTTATAATGAATAAAAAGTTTTCACTTCTTATGAGGTGAATGCAATTAAATTATAAAGATCATAAAAGTAGAACGTTATATATTTACACTATATATACGTTATCTAGAGTACCTTTATTTAACCATTAAACATTCTTGTCTCATTTTTGGATGGCACTATTGAATAATCGATTATCTTGAATTTCAGCTGAACGAAAAACAAACTCAAAGGACATTGTAATTGGTGTAAGCGTCGGGTTGGTAGGACTCCTACTCATTGTCGGTATTGTCATCATTGTGGCCATGGTCATGACAGGAAAGTAAGAAAATGAATTGTTATTTGATTGCCAAATGTTTAAAAAAAAACATTAATTTAAGGTACTACTATAAATTGAATCATATCATCATTAAAATTCAAATATGAAGGTACAGTTATTTAAACGATGTTAATATATTACGGATAAAAAGGACGAACGTCTGTTTAAAGGATTATTTTCTATTTTTTAGATTTAAAGCAAATAGATCTGCACCAAGCTTGTCAGTGAAGCAACACCAAGCAGAACACATTCATGAATATATAAATTCTCCGATACCTTATCACCTGCCGCAAAAAAAAGCTTGAGATGGGAATCTAATCATAATGCGATCTAAAAAAATTTAAACCGTTTGTTTGTAAAATGATGTGTTAACGATTTGTATAAACCTTTGTATGGCTTCTAGTGTATGCTTACTGATATTGGAATTAAGCAACGTGACAATTTTGTACACATTTTATGGAGTATAAACAATTTAGTTAAAATTTTTACATTTAAAAAAAATATTCATGCTTAAAAGTAAATATAAAAAAACGCCGGAAACATTCCATGTGTATTGCTGTTTACTTCATATAATTACAAGAATAAACTTAGGCCTAAAAGCTGCACGTGTACCCACTTTATTAATCTTTTTATTGTTAAATAACTAACAGAATTATGACCGATGAATCAGTCAAATTTAAGATGTTCTTTTCAGAATAATTTTTGTGCTCACAACTCCTTACAAACCGCACATAAAAGCAAAAAAAAAAAAAAAATTACAAAAAATTGACTTCGTTAGGTTATATGGCCTCACACATCACAAGTGTTGATATGCTATATAATTTGAGCCGCCAAGTTGCTGGGAAACAACCGTTTATAATATAATGCGGCTATATAACCTGTCAAATTATCTACGACGATTTTATGATAAGCAAGCTTACCTTACTAATTTAAGGCAGCCATTAGTGCGTTAGTAACATCATATAAAACATGATTATCCAATGAAAAGCGACGTTAAAACGTACAGGAATTTGAAATTAGAAATTCACACTTAGTAGTAATTTTGATTAATTGTTATTTGTGACACATATTACCCGTTAGCATTTATTTACGTCTTTTTCAACTTTGTTTATTATACATTACGGATTGGTCAATGAAAACCACTTTGAAAATCCCGGCTATTATCAATTATTTTATAACCTGGAACTTAACACGGATTGGAAGTAGTTCTACAGAGGGTGTTACCTTTGATAATGTATAACGAATATATATATTTAACATTAAAGGGAAAATAAAGGCCATTTCGGTAAAACTGACTGAAAATATGTCAGACAATCATTATCCATTTAAAAACGCTCACTGACAAATTCGACTTAATGCCAACTTTCGATTTCTACAACCATAATAATAAGTTTAAAACTTATGTACTGTTACTTTAATATCTATGAATTTGGGCGGCGATTACTGGATATATTTAACTCAACTTAGTCAACAGTCCATCATTAAATTACTATTTGTTTACAGGTTTAGTACCTAACCTACTTGACCGAAATACCGTATCCATTCTATGTATTCATACTAATGTTGTTCTGAAATCAGACGAAAAGGACCGAAAAGTTGCGATTCCCTTGTCGAATGTAAGGAATAATGGGGGCCTGGTTTTTACCTTTCTTTTTGGCACTAAACTTGGTAAAAAAATGGTAAATTGGTAATAGAATTCATTAAGATAATTAAAATAGTATTCACCTCTTATTTGGTCTTGTACATTCCGAGACTGTTACACGAATATTTCATTGATTAATTTGTCTATGACGAATAATTATTACCAACTTTTGAATGATTTTTTGTCTAATAGTATAATACTTTTTCATTCAAATTAAATTAGAGTTTAACTATGAGTTTAGAAATGTCACTGTGAATGATTTGAATGTTATGACATATATAATTGTACATCACTTGTCAGTTATTAAAAGTATTACTTTTCTTCTTTTTATTGAAATCATTACTATGGTGTTTTTGGAACAGTCAAAAATGTTGTCTCTCGGTATAGAGATGATATTTTGAAATGTTGCCAGAGGCCAAATACCGAAGGACAACAGTTTTGACAGTTCCACAAACACCCATGAAATAACTGTTTTATTACCTTACACTTTGCAATCCAACTAGCATCATTATAATTACATTTTACAAGTGTTTTAATTGTTGACATTTGATTTTCTAAAAAACATCACTTCCGCGACGTTCGATAACCGAAATAGTGACGGTGGCGTGAACGGAAATATCTGATGACGGAGGTGTAACAGTTGACAATGTTAACAGGGCAACTTTTCATTTCATCATTGCGCATGCACAGTATTTCAGCGGTTCAAAAAAACAGTTTTAAATAAGGAATTAGTATTTATAGAAGGCATTAGGTTATAACATCGTCTGTTGATATAAAGGAAAATGGATATATTGGAACGAAAATATCTTCTAAGAGCATCTAAATAACGTGACTCTCTACGGTTAACTGTGGTTAGCTCATTTACTAAGATATTTAACAATTTGCAGTTTAGATATTGTAAATTTAAATTTAACTTATACTTAAGCAAATGATAAGAAAAACCTTTCTTACGATTTTTTATCAATATAGTCATGTATATATTGTATATGTTCAAAGAGCCTACACTAACATTGTATTCATTACTTACCTCATTTATTCATGTTAACATGCAATGTGTGTAATAAAGGAAATTTTACTTGACTTGACTAACCTGATCACAAAGAGCACACGTAGACCTGTTGATTGTCCGCTTTGAACAAATGATTTTTCTGAAAACGTGTAAGTGCACTATGCCAAAGATTGATTCCAATGACATTATTTTGCGCCGACTTAACATACAATTTCGCCTTTGGTCGGTTGAAACGTGTTTAATTTTTTATGCGGAGATAGTATGCATTTTTGCTTCACAAATATGCCGAAAGAATTTTTATATTGTTATGGCCCTGATCGCCCATCCGATCTGATGGTCAGAGCGCAGGTTTGACCTTACTCAGATCAAGGTTAAAGTCACACTTAGTCATTTTGTATGAATTTCAAAATTTTGTGCCCGCTCTACATCTTTAAAACCGATTTTAACATTAATTTTCACTTCAGTGTTATATTTTTCTGAACCTTCGGGATCATTGATGCCAGCACTATTAAATGTTGAGAATTGAGTACCGCTCAAACCGTTGTTGTTATTAATGCTTCCGAGGGATGACTTTGTTTCCAGATTTTTTAAGGAAATTAAATCTATTTGGCAGAACTATTACCACACCCATGTGTTATTCATATAATCTGGAGGTAAAGTCATACATGTATTTGCCCATTATGATATAAACACATACACATATGTATTTGCCCATTATGATATATACACATACACATATATAGAGATTTTGAATGAGTCAGTGTAGCACGATGAAGCGTCAAAACCGCTCTCAGTAATATTAATATTTCTGCAAAATTGATTTAATTTCCTTAAAGAGCGGGCATAAAATTTTGAAATTCATTAAAAAAGTGCGACCTTAACCTTGACCTATATTTTTTTGTTGAATTGGGTTTTACGTCACACCGACACAGTATACATATGGCGACGTTCCAGCTTTACTGCTGGAGGAAGACCTAAGATGCCTTTCTCAAGAGTGACTACTTTAGGCTGCGAGTCGTTATTAAAAGGACATACAAATCATAAAAACTGAATTTGGATGTGAAGAGTATGTGTGTGGTTCACCTATCGCCCAGTCTTTACTCTTAACGGTAATATAACGCACCTGGACTGACTTAAAAGTGATCGTTCATATGTAATTAAAACACTGTTGAAGATGAGAAATAGTTTTTGCTAAGCTGCGCACTTCTTGTTGTGAAACGACAAAATGTGTACAGTGATACAATTATACAAGTTTGTCATTTGATGATAAACTTGCCTTTTTACTGAATACTCATGCACACACCATCACATTCACATACATTTGTGCTTAAAAATATACTATGCACATCTTTCAGTAATATATTTTTATCACAGAAATTTATTGAAATCTATAAAATTCTTACTAAATATGTTTTATTTAAATAAAAACACATACACACAATGTATAGGAATCTGCTTTCCTTATTACAGGTTGTGCCTGTCTTTAAAAGAAACTTCCATATATTTTTTTTGTAATAACACTATACTAAATCATTAACCAATCAATAACTTGTATAAATGGCACTTTTTACGGGCAGGTGAAGTAGGGGCATCTTTTGTTAGGAAAATTCATATAAATAGTGTAATTTGATTTGACTAAACTGCTCGGTGGCCACGACATTAGTAACTTTGTTCCACAACGACTTTATTTATCTCGGTGGCCAAGACTTAGGTAACTGTGGGCCAACGACTTAGTTTATCGTTCCCACCACTTAAAATTATAATCCTCGTTGCCACGAACTTAAGGATCTCGTGGGCCACAACATAGTATTTCGGGTTCCCACGAACTTAACTATCTCGGGCCAAACTTAAGTAACCGTTGGCCACGAACAGTAATTCGTGCGAACGAGTAAATAACAAAAACACACATGTACCACCTTTTGCCAGCGTAAGTTTGAGCATGTATAGTTTTAAAATTCAATTTTCACTATTGTCATAGACGTCACACACCTCAAAAAATGAAGTGTAGAACAATTGTATAAGAGGTGAGTTGCCACTTGTAGGGATTGAGTGGTTATGAGACAAAATATAAAAAATTTTTTTTCCACCTGGCCTGGGCAGAATCTTTCAAAATCACGCCTTTCGGTCTGCGGCATCGTGTTTCTCCTTGTTTTTTCAGTAAATTTTTCGAGATCCCTTTAAGTGTAGTCCCAAAAAACCACTCGGTTCTGTATAAGCGCCCAGCTTATTATTAAAAGGGACGGTAACTTTGGGTTTATTATCCGCACGTGCCAAAAATGGAAGCGTCGGATCTCCGGGAAAAATAACGGGATGGTACCGAAGAACAAAGCGACACCTGGCTGGTCATAATTATAATACAACAAATTTATTATGCTTACTGCAACTGGCTTAGTGCGTACTGTACGTCGAACTTGAATAAATTATGCATCGTTGGGTTTGTTGTTCGATGCGAACTGATTCATTGGTAGAGTTGGATTATATTTTGTAATCAGTTTGAATATATTGAAGCGTTATGAATGGCTAAGACAATCAAATTCGGCGCCAAAATTGAAGTGAAAATTTTAAATAAAATTTTATTGGGTGGGGTCATAAAGTAGACAAAATTGGGTTAAGTGGCAATTTATACAAATTAAAAAGGTAACGATAGAAATTTACCATGTTAAATTTAGTTTATCGAAATCAACAAGCAAAGAATGTGTTATCATTAAAACCCAAAAAACATAAATACGCTGTCCCTTAAAAAAAGATGCAGATTTAAAATAATGCAATATTTAAAAATATTAAGTTTTTTGATGGTTTAGGGTAGGGAACAATAAGGGTTTCAATTTTACGTGAAATGCGAATTCAGTAATCAAAGGCATGAAATTGAATTCATGCCAAAACAGCCAGGTTTTCATTGTCATAAAGAAGTAAAAAGCAAGCATAAGAAGCCCGATATATAAAGCAGTGGAATTAATGCAATAATTCTGTTCCAATAAAAAACAGCCAAAATTTACTTGTGGAAAAGTTACATTTCTAGAAGATCTGGTATTTTTGAAGAATCATAAGGACTTTAAAATATGACTTTTGAGATATTTATGCTAATTGTGATGTAAATTCGCTATGCAAATCATCATAAGAAGTTTTATAAAATCTAGTTAATTTTTATCGCATGCTATAATGAATATCATTTGTCATGGTGACATATAGGCCCATTGGGCCCGGTGCGTAGTTTTATGTTTACTTATATGATATGTACATATGTAATTATGTTAATGTAAATGTCACAATAATAAACATTTTTTTTACTTACTTTGCTTACTCCTCATTGTCTAGAAAAAAAATGAAAAGTGACAAAAAAACAAATTGAACGGGACATATCGTTCACTGGATTTTTAGATTTAAACATCGTTCATCATCTATACATGCATTATACTGAATGAAGATCATGTCAAATAAATGATAAAAATCAATATGAATATAAATATCATTCAAGTAACTGAGGGTATGTGTTTACAAACAAATGAGCAACTTAAACAATCGGCAAATAAGTATAGTATGGAGTTTAACATTAATCATTTTGTCGTAGCATATTTTCACGAATTTTAAGAGCACATTTGATAAACATCACCAAATTTGTAATTGTTTTATGATTCAAAGATTCAATAAGCTTGAACATACTTTGCCGAAGTGTGTAATGCCCCGGTCACATATTCACGGATAATGCCACGGAAGAGCTACGGTCTAAACGTTCACGGATTACTACGGAAATGTGAAATTTCGTAGTCCGCTACGATTACAGTACAGACACACAACGGTATGAGTACGGAGTCCGACGGATTTACCACCAAAAGCCCCCGGAGAGACACGGACTGTTACGGACCGACACGGTTTGATACGGAGCGACACGAATCAGGACGGACGCACTACGGATACACTACGGTCTGTTACGGTATAAGCACGGGTTAGTACGAATATGTACGGTCTGATACGGAGAAGAACGAATTGATACGGAGAAGCACGAATTGCAACAGATCTATACGGACCTAATACATCCGTCCACAACCTCTTGCATGCTTATTTTCAAAATTCTTCACAAGAAAAGAACACCTAGAAAACGAATTGCAGAGTTCAATGATTTTGGCGGAGAGGATTCGGCCTAACCGCGTCCGACCCCCGAGACACATCAGGTCCGATTAAAGTGATTTTTTTTAAAGGACGCTGGATCCTCAACAAGTTCGGCCATGAGAGCCTCATACTAAACATGAAGTGGTCTTTGTAAAAGCCCGTCTCTAGTCCACCATCTCGTCTGTCTTCTCTTTCCTAATAAGATATGGACTAGTTATCATTAATGAAAAATGTTGATCAATACTGCTTCTCTTTTAATTTTAAGATTTGCTGTTAGGTGAATGTTTATGTTTTAAAAATATGTAAAAAGCTTGTAAATTAATTTTATAATCACTCAAGGACCAGCGTCCGAGGCTTATGAGACACTTCGTTTTATGTACATATTTACTCCAATTGCACGATCCAATGTTTGTAAAATATGTAACATTAAATGTTATTCTATTACTTGTAGTACGGTATTAATATATTTTACCTCTATGCATGTCATCAAGCAGCTCGACCACTGCCCCCTGCAGTTGCAGCCAGTAAATGGCAATTATCATTTATTGAATGTTCCCGCAAATATGTCTGTTTTAACAAGAAAGTACTATTTATACCCTTGAAAATACTTAATTCATCCGTACTAAACAGTGGCGGAACATTTTCGTGTTGCAACGCAATAAACCGTATAAGACCGTGCTAATCCCTGTCACTCCGTAGTACAACGTATTACGATCGTGACTTTCCGTGACAATGCCGTATTAATCCGTATTAAAACCTTAGCTTATACGTAGGGTAACCGTACAAATACGTAGTTCTCCGTACTAAACGTACGAAACCGTGGAAATCCTTGACAAGTTGGTGGACGGACTAGTACGGTTTTCGTACGGACCAGTACGTATCAGTACGCTTTAATACGGACTAGCAGGGACACGCTACGGTTGATTTTTCCGTAGCAAATTTTTGTGCATGTTCAAAAATTGTCAAGGATCGCTACGGATATACAAGGACTACTACGATTGATAACGGTTATAATACGGAGAGCTACTGACCAGTACGGGTAGCTACGGACGATGCTTGAATTAATCCGTGGCTCTTCCGTGGGCGTATTCCGTGAATATGTGACCGGGGTATAATATTCATTTATATACCGTTTTCTAATGACTCTGTATCTCGCACATTTCAGCATAAAGTGTAATTCGTTCTTTCACATATTTGGCACAGTCTATATTCCCTATCTATTCTACTATTTCCATATCGCCAGGTTTCTATGCGTAAACGGTGAACAGACGTTCTCATTCTTGTTATGCAAAATGTCTCTGTGATTTGTTCAACAAGTACAAATAAGGTACATGTACATATTCAGAATTTTCTTTAACATGTTTATATACCAATAATTCAGGTTTGCTATCAATATCACTTCTCCATTTATGTAGTAACAGGCAATCACTCTTTGTTTAAAACACGGAATCAAACTTTCACCGTCTATAATAGTTTCTTTTTTCCCAAAAGATATCCATATCCATAGATGTCTAATAAAACTTTTGACTCATAAGCAAAGTCTTTACAATGAATAGCATCATTTAATAGCTCCTTATATACGTACTTAGTGATTCAATTACCGGTATCCAGAACTTGAATATCTTACAAAACGATTTAAATAAAGCTGATAGCGCCCTCGCTCTCCATATATAGGAATATTACTTACCTTTTACAAAACTTTTACTGCACTCGATAAATTACTTTTACTTTTTAATTACCCCTTACCTCTGCTGCATAACTCAATATAGATGTTACAAATGAATCAAACAGCTGACATTAAGAGTAAAATTAGATTCACGGATACTATAGTTTAACAAATTCATAGCTTTCATTGCTTTACCAATTAACAATTGCTGATTACAGTTAAAATTACCACTTCAACCAACACTGCGAATGATGACGGGCAAAATTGCAATTGTGCACAATGTGTCATTGCTAATTTTGCTCAAAATGCGTTTCTTTTACTGAAAACAACGCATTTTAGTACCTGTTCGGCCATTGTACTCATTACCCAAAACAACTTTTTCGACTTTCAGGCCTAAACAGAGAGAGAGCAACAAAGTAACCAATAACAGAACAGTACGTGGTTTTTATTTGTTTGGGTCGTCAGACCAAACAAATAATGGTAGCGAAATTTCAGAGTCTAATGTTGTTAATTGCAAATGCCGAAAGTAGTCCACTTTTTTGAAGCGGTTACTTCCCTTTTGTATGTACACTAAAGCCGAAAAATTCAGGGGAGATCACTGCGTAAAGATTGTCAAAGACAGGCGCATCAATTTTCAAGCAAAGTAATTCCCGAATGGTCGAAGATTTCTAATATTGTTTTATTGTATTTTCTGATCGAAAATAACTAAATACAAAGCGGACATTCAATCTCTGACACAGAAGTTTACGACAAACCTAACAACAAGTAGTTCTCAAAACAGCTTAAAACTAGCGATTTAAAAGAAAGAAATATTTTATTTTGTTACAAGTATCCAACAAATTACAACGCATTTAAAGTTAAACAATAGCGTTGGCTTATAGAATTGTCAATAAATGCACCAGACCTGGGGATGATTACATTGATCAGTAATTGATTTAATTACAATTACTTTCAGATTTTATTGTAATTGATTACAATTGATTACTCAGACTTGCCTCTGTAATCAATTAAATTACAATTACTTTAAGAAAGTAATTGATTGATAATTGATTACATTCAATGTATAACTATAGACAAAAGTTTCTAAATGCTATTTAATATATGCATTATATTACACAAAGGATTTCCAGCTCATCAACAGTCATCAATTTAACACACTTTTAGTTACTGTCACATCACTTTATCATATTTTAGCATTGCACTTTAGCATCATAAGTTCATGAAACCGTCTGTCAGTCAGACTGCATCTATCAGGACGGAAAATTTACCCACAACACTAAACAAACGCTCTACAGGGGGCCGATGATGCAGGAATGGTCCTCAGTCTTGGTGTAGGTTTCATATAAATAAACTCTCTGCAACAGAAATTTTGAAAAGTGTCAATTGTACGGTATACTGTATACAGGTGTGAAAACAATAAATTGTTGTATGGGAATTCAATGACAATAGGCTTTACAAAGAAATTATAAATTTTTTACAACACTTCAATGGTACAACTGTTTCCATTATAATATAGACACATTGTCTATCACCTTACAAAATAACTGTTGCATATAATTAAAATATGGTAATATGCATCTGACATAAACTGACTATACAAAGTAACGAAGTTATCTACATTGTTTGAAACTTTTTAAAACATGGTTAAACCAAAATATGTGAAACAAAATTTAACATACCTTTATAATGAAATTTGAATGTGACTTAGTGTTTCCATTTATCTTCCTAGGGCACAATTTGCACTGTGCTGTCACATTTCCAGATGTCTCTTTAGGAAATTTAAAGACATCATAAATCCAATGACTTGACATTTTGGTTAGAATACCAGCCAAACAATGTCTATCTTTCAGTTAGAATTTGGTGAATGTATGGATTAAAACTTATTTCTTCATTGTGAGTGATGTCTTAAAACATCTCATGTGATATTTTACTACCTTTATGAACAATCATTGTTTATTATGACAATTTCTATTATTTACTTCAAATATGGATATCAGTAGAGAACATTCTCTCTATTTAATAACAAGAGCGATCAGTAATCACATGTGTCGCCTCATAATGGCCAATTTCATGTTGGGACAAATTTTGTGACAGACGGACAGACAGACGGACAGACAGACGGACAGTGCACAACTAGACTTGGTACTGATCATTCATGTAAAGCTTGGATAAAATTGCACCAGTAGCTTATGAGGAGTAGTCCGGACAAGCTTTTGCGTATCTGGCAACACACAGAAAAAAACCACCTTTTTATCAAAGGACCATAACTCGGCCAAAAATCATTCAACCGGAAAACCCGTGCAATATGTGCAAGGACTTGAGCTACAGATCAATCCTGTAAAGTTTCATTGAAATTGCATAAGTGGTATAAGATAACTAGTCCGGACAAACTTTAAAAATAAAAATTATTAAAGGGCCATAACTCTGACAAAAATCATTGAACCGGAAAATGCTGACAATATGCACAACTAGACTTGATACTGATCATTCCTGTAAAGTTTGGATGAAATTGCACCAGTAGTTTATGAGGAGTAGTCCGGACAAGCTTTTGTGTATCTGGCAACACACAGAAAAAAACACCTTTTTTTTCAAAGGGCCATAACTCGGCCAAAAATCATTCAACCGGAAAACCCGTGCAATATGCGCAAGGCCTTGAGCTACAGATCAATCCTGTAAAGTTTCATTGAAATTGCATTAGTGGTATAAGAGAAGTAGTCCGGACAAACTTTAAAATTAAAAATTATTAAAGGGCCATAACTCTGACAAAAATCATTGAACCGGAAAATGCTGACAATATGCACAACTAGACTTGGTACTGATCATTCCTGTAAAGTTTGGATGAAATTGCACCAGTAGTTTATGAGGGGTAGTCCGGACTAATTTTGTGACGGACGGACGGACAGACAGACAGACGGACAGACAGACGACGGAGAAGTGATCCCTATATGTCGCCACTACTCCGTAGAGGCGACACAAAAAATGCTGCTATTGAGTATCAAAATCAATCAATTTACTCTCTACAGTTTGTGATTAAAGATCATTATAAAGGAGTATAAGTTAATCTGTAACATGTGAAATAAATCATTTAAATTTCAATAGTTTCAGATTGTAAAATCTGAAAGTAATCAACATCAATCAAATTGTAATCATAATTACAGACTGAATTTAAGCTGTAATTGATTAATGACAATTAATGTAATCAATTTTGAGCAAGGTAATCAATTACATGATGATTACAGTGTAATCATGTAATCAATTAAAAAATCGATGATTACGATTGATGATTACCCCAGGTCTGAAATGCACAATCACAAATTACGCGGATGAATATGATTTTATCAATGAAAATACTATTTTTAGCCATGTCGATTGCCGAATACTACACAAACCGAGTAGTGGAATATATAGATTCTACTTGTCGGACTGTTTGGGCGAAAGGATTTTCGCTAAAATATTTACTTCAATTTTAAACAACAGGTTTACCCTGAACAAAATACCTCGAAATTAATAAGATTACAAACCCGAATGCAATGGAAATTCTAAATTTAGAATGACTTGATATTATTCAGTCAATCTTTGAATAAGTTCTCCGTGGTACAGTGGTAACGCGCTCGCTTTCAGGGTGAGAGGTCTCGAGTTCGAATCCTAGACGTGGAATTTTTTTTTTGTTAAACTCTTTTTTTAAGTGTTTTTGTTAAGGAAGTACTATGATATACAAGGATACAGTGTGGCTGTCGTAAAAAAAGAACATAAATGATTTTTTGATGCAACTCTAGTTATGCAGAATTCCGTATGTATCAAACTCTGGTGCCTTACAAAATGAATTACAATACATAAAAATAAACTTATACAGGAAAATGCATACAGATATACAGTACGATTTAGATTGCAAAGATCAGAAAATACCACAGAACTTGCAACCCTTTGATTCTTTATAAATATACATGCTTATAGTAAGCTCCAGGATTATTTACATCTGTGTTAAACAACAGTTAAAGTCGTTACAAGAATTTAGAATAATAATTATGGTTTTCTTCAGGCCGTTCACATATAAATTTAACCGTGGCTGAAGGGTTTTCGGGCTCGCTTAGGAAGCGAGAGGTCTGGAGTTCAAATCCCAGTAAAGGTAACTCATTTTTTTTTAAATTGTTAAAGTCAAAAAAACATTGGATTGAATATCAGTGTTGCAATTAGTCTTATAGCCAATTTACTACAATTAAAACGCTTGAAAGCATTGGTGGCACTAAACATACAATCTCACAACCTGCACCTTTCTTACATTCTGAGACCCAAACAAATTCAGCGCCTTCTGTGCTTTGATTATACAGGGGTTCCGTGCGGCCTAGTTTTCATACAAATTTAACTTTAACTGTATGCTTACCTCAATTTCACTGCTTTTACCGAGCGTTCAGGCCGCCATTTTGTGAGCCCATTGTACGATTTTGGTCAGGTGATCATCCGCAGTGAACCAAATACAGTTCCAAAGTTCCATATCTACAATATCCAACATTTTCCATTATACCCCAATTTATCATCGTCTCTCGACGCTCTCCTACGTCTAAATACCATTATTTTTGTTCTCTCTTCAATGACCTTCAAGCCCCAACGATCACAATAAATTCGTAAATTGTATAACCCTGCACACCTGCTCAGATCAATTGGAAATCTAATCACTGCAAAAACCACACCTGTACAAATTTTGAGTTGCATTAGCTAAATTTATATTTGAAATTCGATAACTTTAAGTTTCAATTTCGGATATTTGTTATCTCGGTATAGGTTCTGTAGCAGAAAACGCTCTAGTTTTCCAGCTTCTCACAGGATTTACACAGCTTTAATTTTAGCTACATATTAGATATATTAATTTGTGGGCTCGTCAGAGGTAAAATAAACGTGGACAAATCTATGAATAATCTTGCTTACAACCTAGAGAATTCTAATCTAATATAGAATATTTTAAGTTTATTAAGCTCGGTCAATGGCTTATAACAACAGAAATACCTGTTTGTCTATTACTCATAGATTTGTATTCGTATATTGAGCACGAGATGAAAGTCAGTTACAGTACTAAGCCGAGCGATAAGAGCACCATCATGAGTCTTGTATATGGTCAGGGTATCGCATTCTAACATGGCCAGCGATTGGCTGTCATGAGGTGATTGGATGAAAATGGGGTATTTTTAAGTATAAAAACTAATTTAGAAAGTAACACTACATTGTTTTCTGGAGAAAATGAAATATTTCATGAGTCTCTATGATAATTTTGAACTTGGATATTTGCATTTTAATAAAAAAGTGTATGTCCAGTCCTGTGATCAGCAGAAAAAATTTCAATGAATGGGGGGGGGGGGGGGGGGGGGGGGGGGGGGGGGTAATCCTCTTTGAAGTCATTTTGCAAAAAATTTGGTTGGCTACCCCTATATACCAGGAACATTTTTATGTGTCAGGCATTTCATTCTGCTAGGAAAAGCACCTCTTTAGCATGAAAACTTAATTTTAAGGTAGGATAAGGGACCATTTCTTATAATGTATCCGCGCAGACTGATCAGGATCCATGCTGTTCGCTTACCAACTTTATTACAAGTACAGAAACTGATAGCGAACAGCATGGATCCTGATCAGACTGCGCGGATGCGCAGGCTGTTCTGGATCCATGCTGGTCGCAATCGCAATAGGTTGGTTTTGTCGTGACGCGGCTTATATATACATCAATATATGTAAACTAGATGATCAAGGGATGCTATCCCAGATATTGTACTATCTCTTATGTTGATTGTTAACAAACAAATTTGTCGATTATGACATAAACCATTGTAACCTAGGAAATGAAAATAACTTGTTCAGTCATGGAATTAGAGAATGGATAGAATAAATGTGAGCATTTTTCAGGTTATAAAAAAACATATAATTCGATTTTTACGTGTGTCGGTATTAAACTTATTGGTCTAAAATTACGATTCAAATTCAATTATTTGATATAATTATTTAATATACATGTACATTGTATACAAACGAATTTATACATTCTTTCGGTGATACTTAAGCTTTGTTTAGAAGTACAAAACTTTAAATCAGAAGAGAACATTTACATGTATAATATGAAAAGGTTGATCATCCATATATAATTACTGTTGTTATGATAAATTTCCTTGTCTCTTGTCTGCTTCAGATTTAAACATGTATTATCTTCTATCTTATTAAGAGTGAATGACGTCTGCACGAAATCATTGCTAAAAAAAAATAAAAATAAAATAAATAAAACTTTACATAACATAGCAGAATAATATTTTGTTCACCGGAACATGTTATTCTGTAAATTACAGAATTCTATGTTACAAGATCTACAAGAAATTGACTATAAAATTTTTGATAAAAAGAAAATTTTTTGAAATTTTTCATATTATAACCCCCCCCCCAAAAAAAATGTTTGGGGGTGGGGGATTTTAATGGATTCGTTTTGGAACGCCTTTTCGATCGGTGGTCGGTCATCCGGTCCGTCTCCTTTTTTCGGGGCCCGGGCTCTATAGATCCAAAAGGATTTTCTTCAAATTTTTGCTAAAAATGTTCCCCTTTCAACAAGGGATTTGTCAGAAAACCATTTTGCCAAATTGTTTTCCAGCTAAAGGGAAAAAAAGGTCACAATTTTGAAGGTCAAAAATAAACACAATCAAATATAAGACAGTTTTTTTAAGTCCAACACTAATTGAAAGTTTTTTTTCCAAAATTTGGGCTCAAATGTTAAACCTTTCAAAAAGGGGGAAATTTTGCAGAAACCTATGTTTGCCCTTTGTGTCAGCTCAAGGTCCAAGGTCCAATTGAAGGTCAAATATCAAACAATCAAAAAATTAAAACAAAATTTATGTCGTGCCCCGCCCTCTATAATCCTCCCAAATTTTGGAAAGATTTTCTTTAAAATTTGGGGTTTAAAATTTTTAAACCTCAAAAGGGAAGTGAAAAACCCCTTTTTGTCTAGGGTGTCACTAAAATTTCCAAGTCCCCAAAATTAAAGGTAAAATATCAAACAACTAAAATTACACAATATGTCGGGGTCCCCCCTGAAAAGTCAAAACCAAATTTGAAAGTTTTTCTTAAAAATTTGGCTCCAAATTTTTTAAACCTAAAAAGGGGAAAATTGTGCAAACCCCAAGCCCAGGGTTTTCAGCTCAAGGTCAAAATTTGGGAAGGTCAAATATCAAACAACCAAATTTAAACAAAATGTCGTGTCCGCTCTGTAAGCCCTAAAACAAATTTGAAAAGAATTTTTTAAATCTTTTTAAAATTTTTACCTCCAAAAAAAGGGTTTGGGGGCAAAAAAAATTTTAGGGGTTAAACCCTTTTCCCGGTTTAAAGGGGTCAAGGTCACACTTGGGGGGTCAAAAATTGTTTTTAGAAAATGTTTTTTAAATTTTTAAAATTATTTGGGGATTTTTTGGAAAAAACCCCGGGTTTTTGGGGGTTTTGGAAATTTTTAACAGATAAAAATTAAGGTGTCACATATAAATTTATCCCGGTAAAGTTTCATAACTTGTGTTTTGCATTTTAAACAAAGTTTAGGGCCCCTTTTTTAAGTGTTTTAAATTTACATAAAAAATACTAAAAAATAGGGTTCTTTGCCCGCTCCTTAAATTTCCCCTTTTTACTAAGGGAAAGGGGAATTTTTCTTCAAATTTTTTACCCCAAGTGTTCCCCCAAAACGGGGGGATGTGAAAAGAACCCATTTTTAAAACCCTTGTGCCACCCTTAAAGTAAAAGGAAAAACACTTAAGGGTAAAAAATTGGGCAAAATTAAATGTTTTAAGTAAATTAAAAAAATTAAAAAGGGGTTTTAATTTTCCCAAACTTTTTCAAACTTTAAATTTTAAAATAATATGGTTTTTATACTTTTAAACTGTAAAATTTAAAGCCTTTTTTCCCCAAGAGAAAATTTTCCCTTTTATGTATTTGTGCCACTAAGTTATTCCCCTTTAACCCAAACCTTTCCAAGTTGCCCTTTCTGCCCAAGGGAAACTTTTGGGTTTTTGGGGGAAAATGAATCGAAATTCAGCTTTTAGTTCTTTTTTAAATAAAAATTCTTAACAATTTTCCAACACTTTAACTAGGCAACGGGTTTTCAAATTTCATTTTTTAAATATAAAACAGGCTTGTAGTTTTTTTTTGGGACCGGGCCCCCTCAAAGGCGGCTCATTGAAACCCCTTAAATAGGGATGCCCATTTTGGGGGGAAACTGATCGTGGGCCCAAAAGTCCCGGCTCAAAACCCCGCCCACTCCCATTTTTTCAAAATTTTTCGATTGTGTGCTTCCCCCAAGTCTTTTTTTTTTAAATTTGAGACATATTTTTATTTTTTTGCAAAATGATAAATTGGTATTTTTTCCGTTATGTATAGGTTATGGGGTTATATAAAAAATTTTAAGAAATTAATTTTCGGGGGGCGAACGAAGTGAAGCGAAAAAATTAAAAAGTTTCTTTTTAACTCTGTATTTTAACCTAAAACCGACTTACAGTTACCCCTCCCGGCTTTTTTTAAAACCGAATGCACTTTGTAAATAGGGGGGAGTCCTTTAAAAATGGGCTAAATTTAAAACGAAATTTAATACATACAGTTGGGGTTCAGCCCCTTGAAAGGAAAATACTTCGCAAAATTTTCAACAAAATAGAGCGATTTCAATTGGTAGAAACAAACTTTGGCGAACTGTAAATGCAGTAAAACCGTACTTAACACTTTTTAAACTAAGACACACAACATTTTTCTCCTTCGTCATATAGACTTAATAACATGTTACAGATGTTTTTTTTCATGCATTTTTGACGATGAAGCAAATAATTGGTAATTACGACGGCCATTTTTATTTTTGTTTACATTTACGGGGATCTTTTCCCTATTTATCACATGCAAATTAATTGCATGTTATGACATGAAAGAAAATACAAATTTGTGTATATACTACATGTATTTAAAAGACGCCGTTGACATTTTTCCCAATGACACACTTCTGACAAACCCTTTTGATTCATGTTTACCGAGTGTTTTAATATCTATTAAAATCTTAGAACAAACCTGGGTACTGATATTAAACTGTGAAATTGCCAGTGTTGATGGCCCACGTACCCGCCCCCCTTCCCCCCAAAAATTTTTGTTAGTTGTGGTTTCCCGTTTATAACCAGGGTTTCCCGTACATGTTGTTAAATTTGCTGTTTGTTTTCGTTCTCCCCCCCACGGGCCCCCTTTATAGATTTTCATCTTTTTTAAAAAAATTTTGGGTATTAAAATTAATAATGTTTCGTGGTTAAATTATATACAAAAATTTTAAAAAAGTAAAAAATTTTTGCCCCGACTAAAAGTTTAAAAGGGGTACTAATGTACATTCAAAAAATCTTGTACTTGGTTTAATTTTTTGCTTTTTGTTATTTGTATTTCGTGTAAAAAAATATTACTTTGTGCATAAATTTAAAATTGTGCTAGTGGGGACGTTTTTTGGCAAATTATGTTTTTTAAAATACAAATACCGGGGGGGTTTTTGCATTAAAACCCCGTTTTTTAACATTGTGCATGGGGTCACGCATGTTTTAAAAACGTGCAAAAAACAAAGCGAGGTCATGAAAAAAAATTTTCCTTAATGCATGCTTTCCCTTTTCTTTCCTTTTCTCCGGGCCCATAATTATCGCATAGAGACTAGCGAAATTTGAGACAAAGCGAAATTTAAAACTAAATTTTCGCCCTTTAAAAGGCCCAAAAATTATGCGTGTTTAATAGGAAATATTGTGGAGAAAAAAAGGAACACCGTACTAACCCGTTAACCCTATTAAAAAAGTGTAAAGCAGGTTTCTGTGGGGAAAAAAGTGTAGTCTTGGCCCTAAAAATACTGCGGGACGCAAAGGGGTACATTTAAAAACTTCCCTATTTGCGTTGTATTGTAACGACCAAAATAAACCCAGCTCATTGATTTTGGTAAGATTTTTTACCCGACACTAAACACTAAAAAACATCGGAATCTTTCCGTCCCAAAAAATGAAAAACCAAGTTCCCCTTCGTAAATCATCCCTTTACATATTTAATATCCCCAAAATCCCTATTATATCCAATTTTTTTTAAAAATTCCTTTTAAAATAGTAAAAACATTTTAATTATAAAATTACTTTCCCGGCTGCAGCCTTTCCCGAATTAAACGATTTTTTCCGTTCGCACATGTTCAAGTTCACCCGTTCGAATGAAAAGGGACTTTATCGTTCACGGCTTGCCGAAAAAGAGCCGGTTGGGGCTAAATTCGGGCACTGCGTCATCGGCTATATGACGTAATGCCTGACCCCTGATTACAAAAAATACTCGGGCGCATGCAACCCGGCTGTCAGTGCCTGGATAAAATTTTGGATAGTAACCAAAGCCTTTTCTACTTGGAAAAATCCAGCAACTTTTTTATCCAGTGATAAAATTATTTTGACATTTTTTATTGTGCCTAGATTTTAACCTCAGATAAATTATTTTTTCCTGACAGTTTTTTTACTCCAATTTATTTTTTTGATGTGACATAAAGAAAATTTACCTAAAATACAAGTTTCCAGGGTATTTTATATAATTCCATCCTGCCCACTACCAGGAACTACTAGTAAATCCCCTTTTAAAAGTAGATATATTTATATAAACCCAAATTTAAATATAGACCGTTTTTTTTAAAACCAAATAGTCCACATTAATTGGATGTCATATTAGGCTCCACATTTATAGCTTCTTTTTTTAAATTTACCCCCTTAAAAGACGAGGATTAAAAATTAAAAATTTTTACGAGGATTTCCCAAAACTTACGAATTTTTAACTGTATTTATATTGAAATCTAACATAAATTTATTTGTTGTATTTTTATTTCAGGTTTTTGTGTTCTGTTTTTTCCCTTGTAGGTTCAATTTTTTTAATACTCACGTGTGGTTCGAGAAGAACTCACGTCCTGGATAATTGTTGCGTGTTTGGGAAGCAGACCGCCGACTGCGTTTCAACTGGTGTCAGAAGTGGGATTGATATTAAAAATTATTATTCCAACGATAGTCTAGGCAATTCCAGAACCCTGCATGAGAGACCAAGAACAGAGACGAAAATAAATATTTTATTTATTAGCAATAATAACAAATTTATTCCATTGTGTTATTATAAACAACATCTTGAAGTTTCCCTGCTGATTTTTATTATCTGTCTAGGAGCTGACCATTCAAATCCCCCAAATTAAAGTTTTTTAAACGCCGCTTGTTGATTGGATTTCTATTATAGGCCTTAAATTTCCAGTGACTTTTGCTGCCTGCATTCCGGACTGATCACCTGGAAAGCAAAAAGGAAGAGAACATGTACATTTTCCTTGTTTTAATTATTGTTGATTTTCATTTATCACTGTATTACATATAGTGTAGATACCATTATCTTTAATTTTACCAAATGGCAGAAAAACCAGATAGAGGTGGACGCCCAGTTCACCAACCTCATGAGTTAGATAATTTTGAAACACTGTATCACAATGGTACAGACCAGTTCCAAGACCTAGTTCTCTTGTTTATTTTCTTATACAAACTAGATGTTAAGGAATAGTAGAACAAATGAAAAGAAGCTATTTGTTTCTATGGGTGAAACGTAGAACAGGATTAAATAGAATAGAAACAAGACAAACCAATTTTGAAAACAGAAATACAAATTCAGTAGAACCTACAGACAGACGTATAGACCATGGTGACAATAATGTACCTTTACACAGTAGTACAAATAATAAGTATTGTAAAAGTTTTTAAAAACCACCTACCTTTTGAGGACATGATGACCTTAATGAGTTCCTTTTCTCATTTCAAATATTAGTGACTTGAATAACTGGGATAACCGATCCAAGGGGTTATTGCCTTGCCAGTAGTTTAAAGGGAGATGCCCGTTCAATGTTAACAGAACTTTGATACTACTGATCGCTGTGATTACAAACTTTTAGTAGACTTGTTAACCCGGCGTTATGGGCCCTGCAAATAAAAACAGACATTATAGAGCTAAATTAAAGAACTAGAGTTTTAGAAAATAAAGGTGAGACACTATCTCAATTGTCTCCAAGACATATGGGAGACTTACCAAGAAATACCTATACTGGTGCATCCAAAGAAGTTTGTTGAAGCCAGTAGCCCTTGACGCCATTTTATAGATGCATAACTGTTCAGATTAAATTTTAGACTTAAAAAATAGCTAAAAATCATTTTAATGGGGCAAGCAGAAATTAGACTTAAAGCATTTCGCCCGCGACAACAAAGACACAAATTATGCCACTTCACCGGAATTACCAATTTAAAAATAAAAAGTGAAAAGAATTTTTAAAAATATCGAAAACCCCTAATAATTTTATAAAAAATAGCAGACATTAAACGGACAGAAATATTTATTCAAGAATAGACCCCTTTTTAAAAACCCTTTAAAAATTTTCGCCCGGGAAAAATCACAAAAAATTTGACAATTTTTTTAAAAAATAACCACTCTAAAAAGGGGCATGAGCAAATTTCTGGGGAAAACGCCAGCAAGTCCCTGGGGCCCACAGGTCGATTCTTTCAACCGGGCCGTCAAACAAAATATTAACTACCAATATTGACCAAGGTTGTTTCATAAATTGTAGATTTCAAAACAGAAAACTTACTACACTATTAGATACTGGTTCCAATATCAGTATATTAAAGAAATCTGAATACGAGTTGTTGCCAATTGAGTCAAGACCCCGACTTCAACCTGTAAATACACAAATGGTCACAGTTACTGGTGAAACCTCACCACTTCATGGTAAAACAGAAATTACAATAGATATTGGTGGTAATATCTTTAAACATGATATCCTTATTGCTGATATTAAAAATGAAGCAATTCTTGGAAGAGATTTCCTATTTAAAAATGGATGTGACATTTTACTGAGTCAAATGAAACTTATAATAAAGGGACAAAAGATAGACTGTTTTATACATGAGGGTTCTTCAAAACCAATGTGTGCTAGAATAGCTACAACAAAATATACAGAAATTCCACCACAGACTGAAATCATTGTTAGTGCTAAACCAATTGATCCTTTTGACAGATACCAAACCTCATTTATAGAAGGTAAATTAGACTTTATAGACCGTAGTGGAATACTTGTAGGAAAAGTACTTGTAAATCCAATAGACGGTTGTGTACAGCAGTGAGACTTGCAAATGTTAATAATGAAAACTTTAAATAAACAAACATAACTGTTATTGGCAACATGAATACCTACCGACTTATTCCAACTTCAAACACAGAACAGTCAAACTCTGTAGAGACAAGTGACCAGGGTGGTGTTATCCCGCCTCATTGAGTGATGTTTTTGAGCGTGCTTCCACTGAAATGACAGAAATGCAAAAAACACAGTTTTAAAAACCTAATGATAAAGAATCAAGATGTGGTTTTGTAAAACACCTACAGATATTTGGGTTCCCACCTTGACACAATATACCATTGACACTGGAGAACAGTAACCAGTCCGTACCCCACCTTAAATCGTTTACCAATAGAAAACGAAAAATAGCAGAACAAGGAAATCAATAAATTATATAGAACAAGATATAATAGAGCCTTGCACTTCTCCTTGGTTATCTCCCTTTAATACTCGTTCCAAAAACCGATGGAAGCACCAGAGTTGTGTTGATTTACAGGAAAGTTAATGCTAAAATACAAATGACAGTCCACCCTCTACCCGAATACAAATGTTTAGAACTTTAGCAAATAATGTATTTCACGTTCCCTTAGATATGAAACAAAGCTTTTCATCAAATTGTATAGCGAAAAGACCAAACCAAAAACCACCTTTTTCGTTTGGTTCAAATAATATATCTATAAAAAAAATATGCCTTTTGTTTAATACTTGCCCCACTGTTTTGAGAGACTCATGGAAAAAGTATTCTGGCCTAATACAATATATGTCTTATTTATCTTGATGTTTACTTTGTTCAGCAAGACCCTTTTGATGTCATTTAAACACCTAGACGAAAATTTCCCCAGCGAATAAAGAAGTGCCTAAACCTAAAGCTTGTCCCCGTAAATGCAATTTTTCTTCTAAGAAATCATTACTCATTTTTGGGTCTCGTTTGAACTGAAGAAGGGTATTGAACCATCCCTGAGAAAGTAAAAAGCCAGTGCTGAGTGGCCTGTGCCATGTAACACAAAAAAGTTCGTTCTATTGTAGGTTTAGCTTCATTTTACAGAAAAATGATCCCTGGTTTGCTGAAGTGCTAAACCATTCATAGACTTGAGCGGGCTCAATCAGCCGAGCCTGCAACGTCTTTTCAATTTTGCCGTGTTGGGCTTTTCCTTTAGGGACTCTGTATTTATCTATTACAGAGAAAAGGTAGACAGTTTAATTGGGGAAAATGAATGCCAAAAATTCTTTTTCAGAAACTGAAAGAACTCCTGAGTAGTGCTCCAGTTTTAAAGCTTATCCAATACAGGGGACAGCCATATACTATAGAAAGTGACGCAAGTAAATTTTTTCAAATAGGCTCGGTTTTGAACCAAATACAAGATGAAAAAAAATTATTAGCTTATTTTTCTAGGTGTCTTAACCAAACAAAGAGAGAAAATTATTGTGTCACTAGAAGAGAATTACTTAGTGTTGTTTTTCTATTAAAACATTTCCATGCCATTTTTGTTTTTGGTACACATTTTGATGTTAAAAACATGACCATGGGAAGTCTGTAAATGGCTATGAATTTCAACAAAAATTGTTGAAGGTCAACTTGCCCAGAATGGTTAGAGACCTTAGGGGCAATATGACTTTACGATTCATTACAGACCAGGCAGAGTTTTTCACAAAATAGTTGATGCTCTCTAAGCCCGTTAGACCATGTACTGACGACCCATGGTAAAATATTGTACACGTGCTGAAGAAATTTACTTTAGATAGTTGTGAAAATGTTATGACCACTAGTTTAGATATTAAACTATAAAATCAATGTAAACACAACCACCTGTTAAAACTGGAATGTACTGCCAGTGAAACAAACCCCTTACCCAGGTTGCAGTACTGATAAATTACTATAAAAGCCTTTACAAAACATTTCAAGCATTTCAAGACAGTGACCCTAATTATCAGTGGGTAAAAGAATGGATAAAATCCAGCAAAAACCCACTTGGCAAGAAATTATACTTATGACCAGGAGCATAAAGTATTATTGAAAATATTTGACAGACTTAAACTTGTTGACAGTTGAACTGTGCATCACAGAAAACCAAAAGCTATTAAAAGCTAACGATTACTGTTAGAAAAGCCCCTGACAACTTAAAAACTCATATTTCATCATTCACAGCAGTGAGCTGATGTCATTTAGGTTAGAAAAACTACCCCGAAAACTCCAAGTTTTACTGGAAATTTAAACAAACATAGAATAATTGTAAGATTTGTGACCAGTGCTGCAGACTCTAAAAATCCCCTAACATGCAATAAGCCCCAATTGAAGAAAATAAATGTAGGAATGCCTGAACGAATAGCAATTGATATTCAAGGGACCTTCCCATAAATCTAAACGTGCTGTTCAAATATTCCTTGATAGGAGACTATTTTCCAAATGGAAGATGCCACCCCTCAAAAAAACTTAAATCAAATACGTAGCTTCAAAGTTAGTAAACAAATTTTTTCAATTTTGGCGTACCCTTTTAGAGAAAATGGACCCATTTGAATCCAAGATTTTTCAAGAACATGTAAAAATCTTTAGGTTACACAAACACGAACAACTGCCGCTCGACCATATCTGATGGGCATGATAGAACGCGCCAATCGACCTAGAAAATATGTTGGCGCTTATGTTACTGGAATCAACTTGATGGTGTTTCACACTTACCTTTACAATTTTTAGGCATATAATAATGTTCACGAAATACAGGTGTTTCCCCCTTTGCCTGATGTTTGGCCGACAAGTTAATCTCCCCATAGATCTTTAAATGGGGGAACCTGTAGAGAATAAAAGAGAAAAACTATAACTTATGTTTTATGAATTAGAAAAACGTTAAATTTGAAATACACAATTTGCTCGGTCAAGGCTTGATTCCTCAAGTTTACCAAATGAAGAAAAATATGACGAATTACTTATTATCACCCATAGGAAAGAAGGTGTATAGTCTGGTACCATGATCCCAGACGTACAAAAGGTAAAAGTCCAAAACAGTAGGCCATGGACTGGACCTATTGGTTATTGTGAAGAAAATAAATGACTGCCTATTCAAAATACAAACAACGCTCGGAACCTCAACCCTAGACCATGACCGACTAAACCATATAATGGAGATTGACAAGCCAAACCTGGTTCACACCAAAACTTATAATTGTTCAAATCATATTTTACTTTTTATAATTTCCGGTATTTACTTCTTATATTGTTCAACCGATTTATCCAAGAACAAATAATATGAACCTGCTTACCTACTATATACCTATTAAATCACCACTTTCCTTATACACAAAAAAGTCTTCTAGGAAATGCCTGAAACAAGAATCAATTTAGAAAGTTATAATTTTCTTACAGCTGCCAAGTACCAACAGATTTGACATTAATACAAAAATTGATACAAATAAGCAATGTTGACATATCAGTAAAATGTATACCTTGTTGTTTCAGTCTACATCCGAATGGGCCTGCAAATTGTGCCGAATCCACCACGGTTATTCAGATACAGTTCTGATTGCAGGAGACATCTGGTGAGCTACCATTTTGGTTTCTCCTTCAAATGTTAGTAGTTGTGGCAAACGATACCCAGGAAGCCAGAAAAGGGCAACACACATGTGGAGTTCCGGATCCCTCATTCTACCTTCTACACAGGGAGTCAGGTGTATTTGCCACGATGCTGTGGTAAAGCAACGGACATGTGTAAACAGCATTCGAGAGGCCATGGAGGAACAAAACAACAACAACCTAGAAAGTATCAAACAAATTAAAAGCAAACATTCTGTATCTACATATAAAGTGCTAAATCCAAAGAAATTCATCTCTCATACACCGGCTTCAAAACCTGCAACAGTAACATCTGAAACCATAGAAGAAAAACACAACCTATAGTACTCCAGCTCCTAAACCCATTGTGGAAACTAAACAAACAGAAAACATTAATAAAGAAAACAACTCTGAGGACTGATGATAACACATTACCTTTAACTTTATGGGAGACGCTTGACATAACCAACGATGATATGGAGGGAAGGATTTTCACCTTTCTCTGTAGAAACTCATGATGAATTCATTGAAAGTCTTCTTAACACTCCGAAATCAATCTGAACAACTTCCTCAACCAAAATCACCTGAAAAAGAACAACTTCCCGTACATATTTTCTAATGCCAATTGACAAGATGAGACCAAAAATAACTATGTTACAACATTGGCAGAACGATATGATCACATTATGTGTATGTGGTAAATGTTTCGATACAACCACCAAAATCCACTTTGAATGAAGGAGCCCACTTCCCTTATATCTATACCGTGCGGATTGTACTCCATTTACAAGAATCCAAGGTGATCATTGACAGGGACCCTTCACACTTCAAGTTCATATTAAATTACTTACGATATGATTGTAGGATGCCAATTGGATGCTTACCAATGATAAACAAGTTCTTCATGAATTAAAGGAAGAGGCAGAATTTTACATTTTACCAAAACTAGTCAAAGCAATTGATGAAAAAATTACCTCATTAAAGAAGTAAATATGAACTTAAGTGAGTTGTGACTTGAGAAAAGTAAATACATAACATGTATGCTCTGTATTAAAAGAGGATAAGTATGTGGAAATGAATTATAGAAATTTTATACTTATTTGTTAAAATATCTATATATATAGAAAGAGAAATATATACCGGTATACTGTAATACTATGTAAAAAAAAAATGAACGAATTATTAAACTAGAACTGTTATAAGAATCACATATGCAATTGCTTATTTATTGTAGTCCTACAGGTTATCATAATGATATCTTATTAAAAAGAACCAGAGAAACCAGGCCGGTTTTTAACTCCTATGTTATCAGTAATAAATAGAACCACTATAGATAACTGAATAAAAACTGATGTGTAGTTTACCAAGAAACCACATAACGAAAAAGAACCAAAGACAATTAGTCTTGTATCTAACAAATGACATGTGAAATTGTCATTAGAATTATATCGAACACGTAAAAACTGTTTTATCACAAAAAGTGATAATAAATAGAATCATGGCATGCAAAAAATCCCGCTACTTGTTGCGTATCAACCCTTTACATTGAGAAACAACAAGATGACCCCCTTTTCCCTTCCCTACTGAGTTATAGAGTTAGGTGTACTTACTTCCCGTCCCTGTGCACCACATCAGGGTGTGACATAATCCCATGGCTAAAATGCCTTGACTTTATCCCATGGCAAGTGATTCAATTGCCTTGACTTTACTTGGAGGTATAAGACAAATCCCTAGTGAAAAGAAAACAAAATAGTAAAAGTAACCACTAGAAATGGAAAAATGTGTTTAAAAAGAAAAGACAAAATATGACAGAAGAAGACGGTCCTTAGGGTACTTTATTATTTATAATTATTAAAGGATTATAATATCCTATAGAGTGAGCAAAGTTCTCACATATAGTGGGTATACTTTTAGGGGGGATACCCGTAAATGATGATCATCTTATTATATAACTGTGTATACACATAGTGTGCCAGATAAACAATACCAGTTTATCTGAATTGAATCATTATGACTTAGAATGTGCAGCATTTGCACTGCCATTGATAGTTACGGCCGAGATATAAATTAGAAATAATTGAGAAATTACCTTGACTAGAGATTGTTGGACTCTATGAAAACCTCCGAGTACCAGCAAATATTTAACACCATAATTACATCTATGTCCTATAAAAGAAAATACAAAATGTACATTATTAAGTATGAATGTAGTCCTAGCTAGGCAAAGTATGAATGTGATGATGCTTGAATAAATTAAAATATCCCATAGCTATATGAATTCAAATGACTGATATAAGAGTATCTGAGATTTGTAAACATTCTAAAGAATGTATTGTAATGTAAATTACATCTAATCTATTAATATATTTATTGAATTGACAATTATTCTTGTAAGTAAATTTAATAACGAGTTATTTTATATAAGTTCATAAAAGTTTAGAATGTTGTTTATCTTAAGTTATTAGATTTTTCTAATTGATAAAAAAAAGACTTGTTAACTTCCTTGTGTTACAAATAAAAGATTCCAAGGGGAATTACTCGTGATTTCTTAATATAGGAAAATGTCGGAATTACCTCCCCTGTATAGACACGTGCGTTAAATTAGAGACTGATTATGTTAATTACAGATAACATTATAACAATGAGCCATCTCACATATTTATTTTGATACTTACCTCAAGCCTATTCAGGGACTGAATCCATCTGGTTGGGGTGCAATGTAACGACCAAGTACCTAGCTCATTGATATTGTCGGATAAGATGTTTTATCCGACTACTACAACACTACAAACATCGGAGATCTTTCCCGGTCTCCGAATAAATGACAACCAAGATTCCCTTCGTCAATCAATACCTTTTACATATGTTAATATACCCAATGCGCTATTATAGTCCAATTTCATTTTATATATCCATATCCTGTACGAAATTTTACTCCTGTAATTTTGCCTAAAATACACCTGTTTTTCTGTTAAAAATTACAGCTGTATTTTTCTTCAGTTTTGATAAACATATAGCAAATTACGCCCGTTTTTTTCAAAAAATACACCTGTTTTACACCTGTACTATGAACGAAATATGTAAATTAACCGTTTTTTTCTACGGGTCGAAAATACAGTTGTACTGTTTTACAGCTGTTTTAAAATACAGGTGTAAAATTTTACAGGTCTAAAAATACAGGTGTAAATTTTTTTTCAGCTCAAAAATACAGGTGTAAAATTTTACAGGTCAAAAATAAAATACAGGTGCCCTTATTGTTTAAGGGATGAAAACCACACATAAATGCAGACATATTTGGCATGTTTGGTGCAAATATCTTCTTCATTGGGATAAATACACTTTGATCAGAAATTTTGTGCATTTGTTGCTACTCAATCTTTAAAAATAAGAAATGGTTGAGGAGGAAATATCTTTTTACAAGATTTAGGTACAAATAGCAGACATTATACAATCACAATAGTTCACAATGGCACTCTGTGCTAAGGTGAGCGGAAATATTACTGAACTAGAATCACTATCACTAAAGATGGGGATTAATATAACAAATTTTCACTTTGTCTTAAATGGATTACTATACTCTTTGCTGGTATTCTCGCGTTAAATCTATTCTCGCGTTATTTTTATTTTTCACGAGGTTGAATCACAGCGCCACCTATAGTAAATATTTGTGACCTACTTTTATTCAGCAGTGTTTTGAGTAACATTTTACAGTAATGAACCGACTAAAGGTAAGTAAATCACAAATTTTACCTTGTAAATGCAAAACTTTAACTAAATCATTCACAAAAATGTCTATTCTTTGGTAACTTTCCTCCATTTTAAGATTGACATCTTCCGTCTGCTGACAGGACTCCATTTGTTGTTGTTGTTGTAGCCTAAAACTTCAAAACCTATACCATACCATAGATTTTTTTTTTTTCAGGGGTCCCAAAGCAGGCTTAAGCAGCCATATGACAAGGAAAGCCTTAAGAGAGCCTATGCAGCTTGTGTTTCAAATGGCATGTCTGTTTATCGGGCATCTAGAGTGTACCATGTCCCGGAGTCTACTTTGAGAGACAGGACTAGACATAATGTCACCCTTGAGGCACGTCCTGGACCAGAGACTCTATTGTCTTCTCTGGAGGAGGACAAGCTAGCACAGCATATAAAGTATATGGCCAGTATCGGATATGGCTACACCATGACCAACATAAGATTTATGGCTGCTGACTATGCCAGGTCAATGGGGAAGAAAGTTGTTGCGAAGGATGGGTTTAAGTACTGTGTGGTACTATAGTTTCATGAAAAGAAACCCAGACTTGAAAGCTGTCAAGCCTCAAAAGCTTGATTTGGCCAGAGCTAAAGGTGCCTCTGAAGAAAAAATAAACAACTATTTCAAAAAACTGAAGAATATTCTAGATGACAATGACTTAATCAATTCACCTGAAAGAATCTATAATATAGATGAAACAGGAGTAAGCACCCAGCACTCACCACCTAAAATTGTTTGTGGGAAAAATGATAAACCTCAGGCAATTACCTCCCCAAGATCTTCCAATGTAACAATAATAGGAGGAGCAAATGCCCTTGGAAATCATGTGCCTCCTTTTTATATATTCCCTGGGAAAAGGTTTAATTCTCAGTTCATGGAAGGTGCTCAACCTGGTGCAGATGGTACAATGTCGGATAGTGGTTGGGTGAATGGTGAAATTTTTGAAGATTATGTCACGAGACATCTTGCGAAGCACTGTAACCTTGATTCTGTCTCTTCAGATAGACCAGCCACATTGATCCTGTATGATGGGCACAAAAGTCATTTATCGTTGACTTTGAATGAGTGGGCTAGACAGAGGAATGTGGTCCTCTTTGTACTTCCCCCACATACCAGTCATCTCACGCAACCACTGGATGTTGGTGTTTATGGCCCATTCAAAGCCTTCTACTACACTGAGTGTCAACAGTATTTGCAGCATAACCCGGGTGTATACATCACCAAATATGAAATTGCTTCACTAACTTCTAAGCCGTACTTGAAAGCTTTCTCTCCATCAAACATCACATCAGCTTTCAAAAAATCAGGAATATATCCATTTGATGAGTCTCAAATTTTCCAAGAGTGACACTGCACCTTCATCAATTTATTCCAGTGAAAATCATGATCAGTGCCAGGGACTGGATACACAAGTTGAATCAACCGAAAAGGCACCACAGCAACCAGAAGAGCCCTCTGACTCGCAAGAAACCATTTTGTATGATGAATCTGTCACTTTCTTTGCAAAGAGACAAATTAACACTGTCAAACAAAGACCTAAGAAAAAATTCATTCCACCATACATAATGGGAAATCTGTTAAATGAAAGAAATACACATATTCTGCAAAATCAAAGGAAGTCTAAGGGTGCCAAATCTGAGAAAACTGTTCAAAATAGACAAAAAAATCCCATACAAACACCGTCTAAGAAGCAGAGGAAGAGTAAGGAGCATGAAGAACCAGTTCCTAGCACATCTGGAACATCTAAGACAGGAGTACCTATTTCTTTGGACTCTCCATCACATATGTCAGACAGTGATACTGATATTGAGATAGAGGAGAGAGACAAATGTTGTGTCTGCAAGCTCTACACACCCACTCAACTCAAGCATTGTGTTAGTATTGTCTTCACAAAGTGGGCTCAGTGTAATTTTTTGCTCACATGGGTACATCTTAGATTTTGTACACCAATTACAGTAGTAAGAAGGGCTACTGTGTTCAGATGCCCACATTGTGTAACTGAAGAATAACTCATGTGACAGGAAATATTACAAATCAACTTACCTTGTGCTCAGACAAATTTGATTAAAGACATGTTTTTGCATTAATTATAAAGTCACACTTGTTGAAACTTTTAGTACAGTTATTGTTCAGTTAATTGCATTAGGTAGTTTATACATCTTTGACTTGCTGAAAGCCTACTGTATGGTATAGATTTTTACCGCGAGAATATAAATAACTTCTATTCAAAGGTCAAGGTCAGGGTACCTGTTTATAAAATGGCGGAAAATAAAATTGAAATGTTTTATATCGATTTTTTTCATGTAAATAAATCAATTATTGGTTAACTTGGATGAAGAAAAGGAAAGAACAACAAGGTAAATATTTTGTTTGTCATTATATGACTTTATTTCCTTAGTACCGCGAGAATACCTGCAAACAGGGTATATTTTATTACACTCTGTTACAGTCTTACACTACTGATACTGCATCAATAAAATCCAAGTCATGAATAACACTGCAGGCATATCCTTTCATTTGAAGAAAAATTCACAAATGCTTATAAAGTTTTTTTTCTTGTAGAAATTAATTTATTGCCAGTATTTGCCAAATTAATGTCTACATATATAGGTACTTGGAATAAAGCCTTTGCAAGTGTTTTCTCATCTTAACTGATCCCTGTCATTTTGATTTAAGATCCTGTTTAAAGCAGCTTCACCTGAATCAAATAAAACATCAATAGTTTATCATTAAATGAATACTAAATGATAATCATGTATTTACTTTCAATGCTTGCATTTTTGTACTAATGTCATCAATGCACATATTCAGTGCCTGACCAATTCATTTTTTTAAATACGTACCAATTAACTTCAACCTATATAATTATGTTTTGACAATTAATGAATACATGTATTAATTTTCCTACTTAATGCATTGCTTGATAAAAGATAGTTACTGAGCTGTTTCTATTAGTGGTAAACTGGTAACTTGACTTTAATAATTAAGGTGCAACATTTAAAGAGACTTATTTTGTTTAACCATGAATTTCTGTCAAAACTATTCTAATTAGTTCAACTACAATTTCGTTTTACCATGTCTGTTTTAGTCCTTTGCTTTGTTTCATGTAGATCAACGTCTCTGGGGGTGTACTGTGACCTTTAAGAACAAAGTTCATTGTTCATTATAAAAGATATGAAAATAAATTATGACCTATTAATTAGAAGTTAAGTATAAATGTATTTAATATCAGACTCTTCAAGATTGTATTCAAAAATATAAAGCAGTTAACAGTCAATATTGTAGTTTCTAATTAAATGCTATTGGTGACAAAATTTACAATTTAAAAATTATTTTCCAACTGGGTAAATAGAATGTAAAATATTATTTTTTTCAGAATAAAGTTGATAAAAATAATTGCAAATGACCTGAAATAATACTTGTTTTTTGCATAAATGTATCCAAAGGTTATTACCTGATTTTTTTTTATGATTCTGGTTTTCATCTCCTTGTCCAAGGTTCAAATTTCATTTGCAACCAGCATATCCCATAATCCAGAATATTGTCATTTTCATTAACAAGACTGTAGCCTTAAGTTGATTTTTTTCTTTGAAAAGTTAAAGAATTTACACCCAAACATTTTATACAAAATATTGCCTAGAAAATTGCTTATATCTCCACAATTTCTTAATTATCAATAAGATCCTTTGTGATACATGAGCACTATTTCCACACAATACCTCAGATTTCAAATTTTACAACTGTAGAACTGGACTGATTCATCATGCATAATGTTAAACAGGGATATTCCACAAATAAAAGCACCCATCATTTTACTTTCACAATCATATAGACATATGAGAAAAAAAGGTGTAATGTAGAATTTCAAATTCATAATAAGTTTTTAAAGATTACTTTGCAATATCCTTCTAAAGAGACTTCATTTAAAATCTATAAAGTTGTTTCCCCCCAGAAAAAAATCAAATGGAAGAGTCTGGACTGTAGCAGAATTTATGGTGGGAAAACAAGTGGTTACCATTATCAGACAGGTCAGTGCAAGGTGTAAAATCAGTCAGTTGTGTTAAATCATTGTAGAGTAGTAGAGGCAGTGTTTATTTATTTATCCTACTTAACAGGTCATTTGTATTACAAACTAGATTGAGAGAGCTTAATGTATGAGTTTATTTCATACACAATTAACTTTACAGAGTGAAGAATAACTCATAATGTCTGCAAATTTGGAGTCTTGAATAAGAACATGTACCAGTGTGTTGTTGTTGTAGTTTTTGTTGTTGTTCTTTTTATACTTAAAAGAACAACAAGGACAGGCCTATGTGAACTATCACTTATATTTTAAAACTTAATAATCATATACAATGTACATGTATATTCAAATTTAGATAGCACTCTTAGTTCAAAGTTGCTTACATTATGAATGTTAGAAATTAAATCCTAAGTGTAAATAATGTGCATGCAGATTGTACAATTGCATCAAAGATATAAAAGTATTTAAATAAGAACAATTTCTCTAAAAGATTTTCTAAGTGTGTATTGTACATCTGTATCATTGAAAATACAGTTGTAGTTTTGGACTTAGATTATTTTCAGCACAAAATATCAGCTCAATATTTTCTAAGTATCGGAATTACATGTGTACATCTAAAACACAGGTCTTGTCTAAAAAATACACCAGTAAAATTGTTAAAATACACCTGTATTTCTTAGTCAAAATGATAAATTCAGCAAACACAGGTCCCTAAGACCTGTATTTTTACAAAACAGGTGTTTTTCAGTCGTCTTACAGTTGTAAAACAGGAGTTTTTTTCATACGGGAAAATACGTAAGAAACACGTTTAATTATCAATTACTTTCCCGGCTGCAGCCATTCCGAATTAAACGGACTTTACCGTTCGCACATGTTCAAGTTCAGCCGTTCCGAATGTAACGGACTTTATCGTTCACGCTTGTCCGAAACAGCAATCTCCTACGCAGTGATCTCCCCTTATCAGTACAGAGATCTCTGCCATCACAAACATTGAAATATCCAAATTTGGATATTTATATTTTTTAGCTTTTTAATTTATTTTTCATTATTTTGTGTACTTTTGATAATTTTTTGTTAAAATATAACGGACGTAGGTACAAAAAGTTAAAAATAAAACAGAAAGAGAAAAATGACGTCAGATTTTCTATGTAACGGTCGATATTTACATTTGAATGTAACGTTACGTCATGTGACTTTCATCATCATGTGACGTCTGTGAAGGCAGTGATTACAATTCTGCCAAGGGAGGTAATCAGTGTGAGGAGTTTGCCGAAACAGAGCCGGCTTGGGCTAAATTCTGGCACTGACGTCATCGGCTATATGACGTAGATGCCTGACCCCTGATACTATAAATACTCTGGCGCATGCAATCCGGCTGTCAGTGCCTGGATAGAAATTTGGATAGTAACCAAAGCCGATTTCTACCTTGGAAAATGCCAGCAACTCCTTATTCCAAGGTAATATAATTATTTATGACAGTTTTATTGTGCCTAGATTATTAACCTCAGATAATATTATATTTTCCTGACAGTTTATTTTACTCCAATTGTATTGTTTGATGTGACATAAGAGAAATACCTATAAATACCAGCTTCCATGGTATTTTATCATAGATTCCATCCTGAAGTTCCAGCGACCATGGAACTACTAGTATAATCACCCCTTTTAATGTAGATATATTTATATGAACCAATATAAATATAGACCGTTTATTATAAACCATATAGATCCACATATAACTTGGATGTCATACTTAGCTACTCTACATTGATATAGCTATTCTTTGGTTTAGTTCACAGCCTTGAAGACGAGGATTATCACTAACCCTTCCAGACGTGGTCCATCGACGAGGATTTTCCAGAATATATACGAATTTAACTGTATTTGATATGAAATCTAAATAAATCATTTGTGTACTTTTATTTCAGGTTTTTGTGTTCTGTTTTCCCCTTGTAGGTTCAATTTTTAATACTCCACGTGCGTTCGAGAAGAACTCACGTCCTGGATATTGTTGCGTGTTTGGGAAGCAGACCCCGACTGCGTTTCAGTATATTCGTCTTTTTCCCTTTGAAGTTTATTCATCTGGAAAATATTTCGTCTCATCTGGTGGCGCGCGCCTTATAAACCTATATTATGATATAGTTAAATTATATGTATCTACATCAATATGCGTACAATATACATCAATATATATGCAAACTTAATACTATCCCAGATGTTGTACCGCCTCTGCTCTCATGTTGATTGTCAATGCTAACAAAAAGATTTCTCGATTATGACATAAATCATTGTGAACTTGGAAATAAAACTTAACGTGTATAATTATGGAATAAGAAAATGGATAGAATAAAAGTGAGCATGATTTAGACATGAAAATGCAAGTTATAAAAAAAAACACATATATTTCGATTTTCACGCGTGTCGGAATTTAACTAATCGGTCTGAAAATTTCACACTAACTATTTTCTTTTCATTGATTTATTATATGTTGTGTACATACGAATTAATACATTCGTTCGGTGATATTAGAAGTACAAATACAGTCGCTGAAGCTATTTTTATGCTACATATATAATCAATTGTTTTAACTGTTAATCAAAAGCGAATATTACAAGTGTAATATGAAATATTCGATCATCTGTATATACATTTAAATACTTTTGTCATAATCAATTTCCTTTCTTTCAGATTTAAACATGTATTATCTTCTACTATTAGTACTAACGGAGATTATCTCTGCATCATTAATAGGTATGTAATTATATTTATCTATACATCACTTATTTCATTCATTGATTAGTTTATAAAATTATTGTTTGCATTTTATAATACTTCAAAAATACCTTTCAGAAAGAAATACAAATTATCGCAAAATACTAGTAATATTTTCTTCCCCGGAACATGTTATTCGAAGTATTCTATGTTACAACATCTACAAGAATTGACTATAAAGTCATTTTGCAGTTCCGTATAACAGTTTCCAAATAATTACACATTGGTACAAAAGCGTCCTGGTGCCAATTCATAATGTTCTATAAAAAAATAAACTCCTACGTAGGAGATAAAAAAGCCTAATTAGGAGTTTGTATCTCCTACGTAGGACTTTATGACTTTATAAGAAATGCATACAGAATTCTTTGCAAATCTCAACATTCCGGACCGGTATATCGGCGAAGGAACAATACACTTAACCCCCCCCTCCCCCGGCCGAAATAATTTCAAATCTTAAATAGAGAGGACATTTCACCTTTGGTTCATACAGAATTTATTTAAGTTTGATTGATTAGGAAGCTAGAAACTTATAGACACACTTTCGAATCCGTTCCTGGAAGCAGCCAGTACGTACTTAGCAATGAGTGTAAAGTTTCTTGCTCAAGGAAACAACGGCTTGCGCCTAACGGGGTTTGAACCCATGCGGCTAGCGATCATTAGGCTACTAGTCACACGGCCATGCCGCCACACTTCACTTTTAATAAAGTGTCTCAGGTTTCTAGAGTGTACAGTGTCTTAGGGTGAGGTGTCTGTAAGCATTGGCGATGTATCCCGAAAAATTAGCTTTACAGCTATTCGAAAAAAAAACTTACTCGACAACAAACATATACATCAAAATTTTAAAAGGCTTTAACGATTACGTTTTCCATACGAACTAGCTGAACAAAACGAGCAATTTATCCATTTTCGGCCGTTTCAAATGATTAAATCCTTATAGGGGGCAGGGGGAGTAGTGAAGTGTCTTGTTCCTGCTCCGTAAAGTTTAAGAAGATAACGGTTTGCGGAGCATTATGCATGCATATGTTTAATAATGAATTACATTGTATATCCTACTTTGAACAAAGTTTAACCCATACATTTTGTGTACCTGTGTATAATAAATATAACTAAACGTGCATTATACAGAATCATCGTTTAATATATGCAGAGAATGGCAAAATCATCTCTGGCTACAGACTAAAGGTATTTACTAAAGCGGCTCGCCACAATTACAACTTGACACATATGAGCCGCGCCATGACAAAACCAACATAATGGGTTTGCGACCAGCATGGATCCAGACCAGCCTGCGGATCGGCGCAGACAGTTTGATCAGTTTCTTTACTTGTAATAGGGTTTGTAAGCGAACATTACATGGATCCTGATCAGACTGCGCGGATGCGCAGGCTGGTTTGGATCAATGCTGGTCGCAAATGCATTATGCTGGGTTTGTCATGGCGCGCTCATATAATTTATTTTCCTACATAATATGCTATCTTAAGTTATACTCTAGCATAAATGTCCGTCGAACTCTGTGCTTTCAGTACTTTGATATGTATCCTATGTAGGAGTTATAAAGTCCTACGTAGGGGTTTAAAAGTCCTACGTAGGAGTTACAAAGTCCTACGTAGGAGTTATAAAGTTCTAATTACACAGGGGGCCCACACAGTGTTTGGATAGTATATACTGCTTGATAGTGACCTTAAAATGAGATTTTAGTCATAACCTTATAATATATATATAAAGTCTATATTTATATACATATTATAAGGTTATGACTAAAATCTCATTTTAAGGTCACTATCAAGCAGTATATACCATCCAAACACTGTGTGGGCCCCCTGTGCCTAATTAGGCTTTTTTATCTCCTACGTAGGAGTTTATTTTCTTTTATAGAACATTATGAATTGGCACCAGGACGCTTCCGTACATTGGCCATATACTATCTTTTGGTTCCTAATTTGTATAATTATAGTGAGTTAGTATTTTGTATGGAAGTCAAAATACTCCTTTTGTTTACATTTTGCTACCTTTACAACACAATATTTCACACCCAACTCTACTTCTGCGGTTGTTTCACATCTAAGATGCTCTAAAACATTATTTAAAGTTACACACCTCCTCTATTGTTTGTGACAGGTCTATATTTTTCGGATAGACCTGTTTAAACAAAAGAAAGTCCGTTATGAGGTCTATCTTTTGCACGTGCACAGGTCTGTTCTAGTCAGACAGACCCGGTCATGAAAAACACGTGAGAAAATAGACCTGCTTATGCGCAGACAAAGAAAACATGAAATGCAATCAAAAATTGAAAATGAGATAAATTGTTAATGATTGTCATAATATTCCTGTCTTACAAAATCTGGATACATTCTTTTAAACAAGATAATGTTCCCCTGAAAACCTTCGAATCCAGGGCTTAGTTTCAAAGAATGCTACACTACAACGTTAAAGATATAATCCAAAACTTGCTTATAGTGACATATATACAAGTATTTAAGGTGGATTGGTCTACATTGGGCACATCTCCCATTAGTTATTAAAATAGCGATAGAAACGATTCGAATATTATTAAAAGAAATCTTGAAAAAGAAATGTTAATGCAAAGTTATAAGTGATTTAGTATAACGATTTATATGCATAGGAACTCGAGAACGGGACCGCAGATTGCGGCGTATATTTTCGATCTTGTAACGGTTTTTAAATACGTTTCTGCTACATCTAAATATCTTTTAGTATTATCCGAGTGTATGGACTCAAAAAATATATTATCAATTGAACCCAATCTGTCTCTTTTAAAATTGGTCAAATTTTACGGTATTATAAAAAGACAAGGAGTGACATCCGCCATTTGCCGCAACGTTTTCGGCATGAGTTTTTCCCCTTTGGCTACAATTGATTACTATTTTTTCAGAATTTTGTTCCCGTTATTTTTGTCAACTATCAGGTATCGTCCGGATATAACGTTAACGGTTTATTGTTTGTACACGTGTTGACATGTATAGGCGGCATTATAACGGGCGTATTCGTGTATTGATTTGTTAAAATGGAGAAAACAGACACTTTAGTAATATGGTCTAACTGATTTTGTCTAACTGAAAAAAGGAATATTTAAACATGATCCATAGATAAATATTTTAGGCACTCATCTCTTATTCATTACTAGAAAAATTAAAACAAAAATCAAGCATATCAAGGGGGGTAACTTACGCCGAACGTTGCGGCAAATGGCGGATGTCACTCCTTTTCTTTTTTCAATCTACCGTATATTTGACTGATTTTTAAATTAGCAGATTATACTTAATTGAGATTAGATAGTTAAAGACCACCCGCTCGCATAATATGAAAAGATATTCAAAGGGCGGACAAACAATATGTAAAGCCGGTACGGATTCGGATTTATGCGCCGCAATATGCGGTCCTTTTCCAGAGTTCCTATGTTTATATGATGAGCGATCATATTGTATTCTATAACACTTTATAATCGGATCATGTATCTTACACTTGCCAACAATATACATATATAAGTTTTTCCTGGTATGCTGGGTATCCGGACATTTGCCCCTCAGACAGTTCTTCCCTCCGAAGTTTTCTACCTTTTTGCAGTGGCGGACATTTGCCCTTTCATATCTTTGGAAGGGTTGGACGTTTGCTCCCTTAATTTTGAATTGTTTATTACAAAAATTCATCGCCTTTTGTCGAAATTTTAATTGTGCTTAAATAAACAAAAACTGCGCAAATTTGTGAAAACAAATTTACATCCATAAATAAATAAAATAAAATACATAATATTTATACACGAGATGACCTCTGACAAGACACAATTTGCCACAGCAGAAAGGGGGCACGCGTCCGGGAGGACAACTGTTCGAGGGAGGGGGCAAATGTCCTAGAATTTGCAATGTCTTATACGAAATACTATCAACATAATTATTCATTCTTTAACATACCTTCCATTACAGACTCATTCTTATTATTATTGACAAATTGCACATTTACCTTTTTGATTATTTTTTTAAAGGGAAAAGCAGAGTTAAATGCAAAATATATATTACATAAAAGCTTACCTGTAAATGAGCTGTGTTAAAAAGTAATCTTTGTGCATTACATCAAATGTTTCAGATCAGCCATTGCTCAAGCCAATACTTTCACGGTGTGTAAGTTGGATATCGGCCTCGTACATCGATCTTTCTGTTTAGGAAAGACCTGGTCACGAATTTCATGAAACACCTCGAGCGCTACGCGCTCTCGGTGTCACATGAAATTCGTGACCAGGTCTTTCCTAAACAGAAAGACCTCGTACTCGGTCGATATCCTATACTTAACATATCTGACCTTTCTAAAGAATTAAAAATTATTGATTTATGAGGCATGGTATGCCTTTAATTTTATTTACACACCTCCTCTATTGTTTGTGACAGGTCTATATTTTTCGGATAGATCTGTTTAAACAAAAGAGGTCCGTTATGAGGTCTATCTTTTGCACGTGCACAGGTCTGTTCTAGTCAGACAGACCCGGTCATGAAATACACGTGAAAAAATAGACCTGCCTATGCGCAGACAAAGAAAACATGAAATGCAATCAAAATTAAAACCATTTTAACTAAGCAATTATTCCAGCATCCCTATATTAAATCTTTCAATAAAAATAATGGATATCATATCAAAGTTAGGGCACATTTAACATTTATTTAATCGCGTCATTTTTTAAAGTAATAGTACTTCTGTCATTAAGTTCATAATATAACAAAATTGAAGCTGTAAGTTCATATCTATGAAACTATATAGCACAAATCACAGCATACTCATTACGATTTTAAAATGTAAATAAAGTTATTAGTGATTTAGTTTAAAACATTTTATGAAGAACGATCATATTTTATTCTAGAACACTTTATAATATGCTATATAAAATATAGTTTCGGTTCATATATTTCACACTTGTCAACAATATGCATATGTAAGTCTTTCTTGGTCTGCTTGGTATCCACACATTGCCCTTCGGACAGTTGCCCCCTCGGAAGTTTGCCCCCTTTTTGCAATGGCGGTCATTTTCCCCCTCATATCTTTGGAAGGGGCGAACCCCCCCCCCACTCCCTGTTTTAAAAAAAAATATTTTATTGTTGAATTGTTTGCTACCATAATTCATCGCCTATTGTCGAAATTTCATTGTACTTAAATACACAAAAACTCTCGCGCAAATTTGTGAAAGTCAAAATAGCATCCATAAATAAATAAAACTAAAATGTTTCCATTGGCATACATAAAATCTATACACGAGATGACAAGTCACAACGGCAAAAAGGGGACATACGTCCGGGGTCAACTGTCCGGGGGCAAATGTCCTAGAATCTGCATTGTCTGATACGACATACTATGAACATAATTATTCATTCTTTAACATACCTTCTTTTACAGATCTATTCACTTTATTATTGACAAATTGCACATTTAGCTTTTTTGATTTTTGATTTTAAAGGGGAAAGCAAAGGATATATTGTATTTAAGCAGAACGTTGATAAAAGCTTACCTGTATATGCGTTGTGTTAAAAATAATATTTGTGCAATTCATCGAATGCTTCGGATCAGCCATTGCTCAAGCCAATATAGTTTTAACGGTGTGTAAGTTGGATATCGGCCTCGTACATCGATCTTTCTGTTTAGGAAAGACCTGGTCACGAATTTCATGAAACACCTCGAGCGCTACGCGCTCTCGGTGTCACATGAAATTTGTGGCCAGGTCTTTCCTAAACAGAAAGACCTCGTACTCGGTCAATATCCTATACTTACACACCTCCTCTATTGTTTGTGACAGGTCTATATTTTTCGGATAGACCTGTGTAAACAAAAGAAAGTCCGTTATGAGGTCTATCTTTTGCACGTGCACAGGTCTGTTCTAGTCAGACAGACCCGGTCATGAAAAACACGTGAGAAAATAGACCTGCTTATGCGCAGACAAAGAAAACATGAAATGCAATCAAAAATTGAAAATGAGATAAATTGTTAATGATTGTCATAATATTCCTGTCTTACAAAATCTGGATACATTCTTTTAAACAAGATAATGTTCCCCTGAAAACCTTCGAATCCAGGGCTTAGTTTCAAAGAATGCTACACTACAACGTTAAAGATATAATCCAAAACTTGCTTATAGTGACATATATACAAGTATTTAAGGTGGATTGGTCTACATTGGGCACATCTCCCATTAGTTATTAAAATAGCGATAGAAACGATTCGAATATTATTAAAAGAAATCTTGAAAAAGAAATGTTAATGCAAAGTTATAAGTGATTTAGTATAACGATTTATATGCATAGGAACTCGAGAACGGGACCGCAGATTGCGGCGTATATTTTCGATCTTGTAACGGTTTTTAAATACGTTTCTGCTACATCTAAATATCTTTTAGTATTATCCGAGTGTATGGACTCAAAAAATATATTATCAATTGAACCCAATCTGTCTCTTTTAAAATTGGTCAAATTTTACGGTATTATAAAAAAGACAAGGAGTGACATCCGCCATTTGCCGCAACGTTTTCGGCATGAGTTTTTCCCCTTTGGCTACAATTGATTACTATTTTTTCAGAATTTTGTTCCCGTTATTTTTGTCAACTATCAGGTATCGTCCGGATATAACGTTAACGGTTTATTGTTTGTACACGTGTTGACATGTATAGGCGGCATTATAACGGGCGTATTCGTGTATTGATTTGTTAAAATGGAGAAAACAGACACTTTAGTAATATGGTCCAACTGATTTTGTCTAACTGAAAAAAGGAATATTTAAACATGATCCATAGATAAATATTTTAGGCACTCATCTCTTATTCATTACTAGAAAAATTAAAACAAAAATCAAGCATATCAAGGGGGGTAACTTACGCCGAACGTTGCGGCAAATGGCGGATGTCACTCCTTTTCTTTTTTCAATCTACCGTATATTTGACTGATTTTTAAATTAGCAGATTATACTTAATTGAGATTAGATAGTTAAAGACCACCCGCTCGCATAATATGAAAAGATATTCAAAGGGCGGACAAACAATATGTAAAGCCGGTACGGATTCGGATTTATGCGCCGCAATATGCGGTCCTTTTCCAGAGTTCCTATGTTTATATGATGAGCGATCATATTGTATTCTATAACACTTTATAATCGGATCATGTATCTTACACTTGCCAACAATATACATATATAAGTTTTTCCTGGTATGCTGGGTATCCGGACATTTGCCCCTCAGACAGTTCTTCCCTCCGAAGTTTTCTACCTTTTTGCAGTGGCGGACATTTGCCCTTTCATATCTTTGGAAGGGTTGGACGTTTGCTCCCTTAATTTTGAATTGTTTATTACAAAAATTCATCGCCTTTTGTCGAAATTTTAATTGTGCTTAAATAAACAAAAACTGCGCAAATTTGTGAAAACAAATTTACATCCATAAATAAATAAAATAAAATACATAATATTTATACACGAGATGACCTCTGACAAGACACAATTTGCCACAGCAGAAAGGGGGCACGCGTCCGGGAGGACAAACTGTTCGAGGGAGGGGGCAAATGTCCTAGAATTTGCAATGTCTTATACGAAATACTATCAACATAATTATTCATTCTTTAACATACCTTCCATTACAGACTCATTCTTATTATTATTGACAAATTGCACATTTACCTTTTTGATTATTTTTTTAAAGGGAAAAGCAGAGTTAAATGCAAAATATATATTACATAAAAGCTTACCTATAAATGAGCTGTGTTAAAAAGTAATCTTTGTGCATTACATCAAATGTTTCAGATCAGCCATTGCTCAAGCCAATACTTTCACGGTGTGTAAGTTGGATATCGGCCTCGTACATCGATCTTTCTGTTTAGGAAAGACCTCGTACTCGGTCGATATCCTATACTTAACATATCTGACCTTTCTAAAGAATTAAAAATTATTGATTTATGAGGCATGGTATGCCTTTAATTTTATTTACACACCTCCTCTATTGTTTGTGACAGGTCTATATTTTTCGGATAGATCTGTTTAAACAAAAGAGGTCCGTTATGAGGTCTATCTTTTGCACGTGCACAGGTCTGTTCTAGTCAGACAGACCCGGTCATGAAATACACGTGAAAAAATAGACCTGCCTATGCGCAGACAAAGAAAACATGAAATGCAATCAAAATTAAAACCATTTTAACTAAGCAATTATTCCAGCATCCCTATATTAAATCTTTCAATAAAAATAATGGATATCATATCAAAGTTAGGGCACATTTAACATTTATTTAATCGCGTCATTTTTTAAAGTAATAGTACTTCTGTCATTAAGTTCATAATATAACAAAATTGAAGCTGTAAGTTCATATCTATGAAACTATATAGCACAAATCACAGCATACTCATTACGATTTTAAAATGTAAATAAAGTTATTAGTGATTTAGTTTAAAACATTTTATGAAGAACGATCATATTTTATTCTAGAACACTTTATAATATGCTATATAAAATATAGTTTCGGTTCATATATTTCACACTTGTCAACAATATGCATATGTAAGTCTTTCTTGGTCTGCTTGGTATCCACACATTGCCCTTCGGACAGTTGCCCCTCGGAAGTTTGCCCCCTTTTTGCAATGGCGGTCATTTTCCCCTCATATCTTTGGAAGGGGCGAACCCCCCCCCACTCCCTGTTTTAAAATAAATATTTTATTGTTGAATTGTTTACTACCATAATTCATCGCCTATTGTCGAAATTTCATTGTACTTAAATACACAAAAACTCTCGCGCAAATTTGTGAAAGTCAAAATAGCATCCATAAATAAATAAAATTAAACTGTTCCCATTTGCATACATATAATCTATACACGAGATGACAAGTCACAAGTCACAACGGCAAAAAAGGGGACATACGTCTGGGGTCAACTGTCCGAGGGGCAAATGTCCTAGAATCTGCATTGTCTGATACGACATACTATGAACATAATTATTCATTCTTTAACATACCTTCTTTTACAGATCTATTCACTTTATTATTGACAAATTGCACATTTAGCTTTTTTGATTTTTGATTTTAAAGGGGAAAGCAAAGGATATATTGTATTTAAGCAGAACGTTGATAAAAGCTTACCTGTATATGCGTTGTGTTAAAAATAATATTTGTGCAATTCATCGAATGCTTCGGATCAGCCATTGCTCAAGCCAATATAGTTTTAACGGTGTGTAAGTTGGATATCGGCCTCGTACATCGATCTTTCTGTTTAGGAAAGACCTGGTCACGAATCACATGAAATTCGTGACCAGGTCTTTCCTAAACAGAAAGACCTCGTACTCGGTCGATATCCTATACATAAAATTTCATAATCTGTAGTTCTACACGCTTCAAAACACACCGAACTTACTGTTCCGAATCATGATAAGTTTAAACATTATACATACTTGAATCGGTCTCAAGTCGGCTTGTTTTAACTAAATAGTACTGATTCCATTTGAGGTAATATGATCATGACCTGAGTACGGCCCTGACTCCTGATCTCTGAATATTAAGCCTTCGTTCACCATTCCTATTTTCGACTTGTACAATTGTGTGTGTTTCGTATTCGCATTGTACCTCTGCCCTGGCATGTACAGATGAAATATGAATTCCTTGCGAAAGTGAAGGCAACTAGTACTGGTAAAAGTACTTGACAGCCATCCAGGAA